>NC_056740.1:13118921-13418921 GCF_019279795.1 Protopterus annectens
TCAGAAATACTCATTCTAAGGATGCATACTTTTTCTGCAACATCATCAGAATGGTTTTGGACATGTTCATCTTGCAGAGGATACTTCTGCTCTGGAATAGACTGCCCATCCATATAAAACAAAATTAATCCCTGTGCATATTCAAGTGCAACTTGGATCTATGGATGGAAAACAGAAGGTTTACCCCTTGACTGACCCCTGTAATACTAATTAACAGAGGCAGCTCCTAAATGCTTTACCCTATGCATGGGTGCCTTGAAATTATCTATGGTATGATCCTAGTTATTCTCATTAGGGGTACTGTATAATTATCGAACATGGAATGGGTAAGTCTGTAATTGAATGGGATAGGTTACTTTGAGCACAAAAAGGGAAATTGGCTAGGCTTAAAATGGCCTGCAAGGACAGCTAGCATAGTTCTTATTTATAAAGCTATTTCTGTGCAATTACCTTTAAAATTGACAAGAAAGGAATACGTGATGTTAAGTTGTCCAATCGCGCCTTCATTCTTGCTGGATGGTCCAGAGCCAATCCTCGGCTCTGACTCGGCCATTTTCTATAGCTCGAGAGCTCTTTACTGGCTCAAGGCTACCCCTTATCCCAGAATGCCCAGCGTCAGCTATCCAGATCTCATTTGCCGCTTTAGCTGCGAGGTTGCGTCAGTACTGGCTCAAGCTAAGTATATATTTTTTCTCTGTTTAAAGTTAAATAATTTACTTGAAAAGTTAGTATTTTTTCTCTGTTTATAATAGTTGCAAGTTTATTTAGTCGTAAACCCCTTTTCTTGTCCTTTGTTGTGTTTTTGTGCTGTGTTGGCCATCGCCCCTTAGTCGCTAGGTCTTCTGTTTTTCCCTGAACTCATTTAAGTTAGGGAGGTTCCCCCCCTCCAAGGGCAGCCATTTAAGTTAGAGGCTCTCCTTTAAGGTTTTTATCAATATAATTTTTTATTATTGTAGTGTGTCTTTTTGTGGTACTTCCTTTTTTTCTCAAAATGTCCAAGGAAGTTAAAACCTCAGGGTTTAAAAAGTGTGACTCATGCTGTCAGACGATGTCTCTGACAGATGGGCACACTAGTTGTGTGTACTGCTTGGGGGCTCTGCACCTGCAGGACTCTTGCTCTATTTGTCATGCTTTTAGTCCAGCGGTCCTGCAGAAGTGGAAAAACAAGCTAATCCTCGGTGGATTGTTGAAACAGAATTCTCCAGCTAAAGCATCTCAGCCAATGAAATCTTTGAAGTCAGTCAAGCCATCAACTCCATGTTCGGAACCGACCTGTGAGCTTGACAGACCGAGTGTGTTGGTGCACTCTAGCACAGACTACGGACAAGACTACTCCTCCATCGGCTCCAACTGTTACCTCAGAGCCATCTTGGAGCCACAAACGAGCTAGGTCTCCTTCATTGGAACCGATTCGCTCGGTGCCACAGTCACCCTTACTTCAGAGCACAGCCAGTCATCGCTCATCTTCCCACTCCTCTTGATCCTCAAGGTTATTGGATCAGGACGTGGAGAGAGTGGTCAGTAGGTTGCTGAAGTCACAGGCCCTTGCAAAATTGCTTTTGAGCCTGCATCAACAGGCCTCGGCTCCATCCACTTCGATATTGATTTCTCCTCCGACTATGCTTAGTTCAGAGCTGGAGTCCATGGACGTTCCGATATCGGTTCCTTCGTATCCGATGAAATCCTCTTCAACTCCTATGTTGGCTCATTACCTCGGTTCTTCCTTTCATCAAGTTATCTGGGCACTGAAGCTCTCTCGCCGGCTCTGAGGGGGAAAGTGGCATCGGACCCTTGTCCAACCCTGCTGCCTCTCTCGGAGCATTAGCTTGGTTGAGCTTGGCTCCCACATAGGCCTCAGAGCCATCGCCCTCAGTGCAGAGTGAGATTCCTGTCTCTTCAGAGCCGGAGCCCTCTTTGTGTTGAGACCGTGATGCTTTCGAGGTCATGTGAAGAGTGCTGTCCCCATAGACGGCCCCATTATCAGTCCCATCGGCTCCATCCCCTTCGGTGCCTGTGCCAACCTCTGCTCCAACTTCAGCCCCAAAGCGTAGGGAACTTATGCCCCAGGACACCCCATTGGGTGAACCTCCTTCTTCTGAAACCTCCCCAGAGCATTCTGAGCAGGCTTCCCAGAAGAAAAAGTGCAAGAGGAAGCACCAAGACTCCCCTGAGTCTGTCACTTCAGATACAGACCTGGATGAATAGGAGGGGTCCCCAAGGTCCCCCTCTGAAGATGTTTCTTTTTCGGATATCCTCGAGATTCTTAGGCAGAGGTATAGCTGGACTTCCCTAGCCTCCTCCAAGGATGAGTCTGTATACCTGGACACATTTGGTTCTCGACCTTTCACCTCCTGGGTGTCTCTGCCTTTTGATCCACTCATGTCCGTAGTGTCTCAAAAGGCTTGGTCAGCACCAGATTCTGTGGAACCTGTCCCGAGGAGACCTAATAAATTTATCACAGCTCTCCAAGACAAACAATTCCTGACTAAAGGTGTCCCAGTTGATGCCATGGTGGTAGCAGCAGCCACAAAGAGACAATTAGCTGAAACCTCCTCATCTGTCCATCCACCGAATTAAGAGTCTCGTACAATGGACAGATATGGGAAGTGAATGTTTTCATTAGCGACCTTCTCCCTTAGGTCCCTGAACTATATTTCCCATTTTACTAGACTTCAGCGGGATCTCCTAAAAGAGCTTGGAGATACCCTACAAGATCCCACAGCTGAGGGAGCTTCAGCCAAGGTAGCTACCCAGCTGGCGACTTTAAATTCAGTAGTCAACTCCTCCATGAGGCTTATTTCATATGCAGCCGATGGAGCAAGCAGAGCTGCAGGAACAGGAGTGGCTCTTAGGAGACATTCTTGGCTGCGGCTGTGTCAGTTTGTTGAACCTTTCAGAGCGTTCTTCACCGATACCCCCTTTGATGGCTCCTCTCTCTTTGGGCCTCAGGTGAAAGACACGCTTACTAGGTGTCAGCAGGAAGGCAAGGCGCTCTCTGATGTGGGAGTCTGTTTTTCCACTCCTACCAGACCATACCTAAAGGGTCAGAAGGGTGGAAAGATGTAGTTTTGAAAATCCCAGGGACCCTTCCCTGACACATGTGGTGATTTTTCCCCCAGGGGTAGAAGGGGAAACAATAACAATGGCAGATGCCGTCCTCATGGCAGAGGGGGTCCGCAAAATCAGGGTGACAGAGATACATTCTCTTCCAAACCCTATCAACATCCCTGAAGGGATGCCTGATTGCTCAACTCTGGAGGCAGTCGGGGGAAGGCTTTCATTGTATCCAATCGCCTGGCAAAATATTACAAAAGACAAATGGGTACTATCCATTATATCTGGAGGTTACAAAATTCCCTTCCATCAATCCCATCTTGTTTAAAAAAAATCCATCCCAGATGTTCCACCCAATCTATGGGATCAGGCAGTCACAGAAGTTTCAAGACTGCTAGAAAAAAGAGCCATCCAGGAAGTCCCCACAGACCAAGTAGGATCTGGAACTTACTCAAGATTTAGTGCCCAAAAAGACAGGGGACTGGAGATCAATTCTGGATCTCAGCAGATTAAACAAATCTGTACAAAAAGAAAAGTTCTGAATGGTAACACTGCAGTCCATTCTCCCATTTCTGGGTCAAGACAATTGGATGTGCTCCATAGAACTTCAGGATGTGTACTATCATGTAAAAATGGACAGACCGTCCAGGAGATTTCTACGCTTCCGGCTAGGGGTCAGTCATTACCAATTCAAAGCTCTGCCCTTTGGTCTCACCACAGCCTCCAGTGTGTTCACCAAATGCATGGCAGTAGTTACGGCTTACCTGAGACGTCTAGGATTTCAGGTGTTTCCTTATCTAGATGACTGGCTCCTCACTGCTACCACCAGGCAGCAACTTATAGAGGCACGAGATTACACCATCACATCCTGTGCTCAACTAGGCATCACAATAAACTTCAAAAAATCTGCCTTGTTGCCCTGTCAATCTATTACATACATAGGAGCAGAGCTAGACACAAGAAAAATGATTGTAAAATTGCCTCAGGAAAGAGTTTCCATTATTTGACAACAGGTGTCACTTCTCCTGAGGAGCAAAAGAATTCAAGTCAAATATGTCCTTCAAGCTCTAGGGTCCATGGCAGCAGCCATTCTTCTAGTTCCCTTAGCACGCTTTCACATGAGAATCCTTCAGTGGCTTCTTTTCACACAATGGTCCTTCCAGGAATTACCCATGTCTCACATGATGCTAATTACGGAATCTTGCAAAAGTCACCTTTCCTGGTGGATGGTCTCCCCACTAGTGACTCAGAGCAGACCTTTCATGGAATCCCATCCGGTTGCCACAGTGACCATGGACACTTACCTGATAGGGTGTGGGGGGCATTATCTAGGGAAGATAGTCCAAGGCACGTGGCAACCTCATGAGTACCACTTGCATATCAACGTCCTGGAGATAAGAATGGTGCTCCTAGCTTTGCAAGCTCTTCAAGACTCTCTCCCTGCCGGGACTATTGCAATACAGATGGACAACATGTCAGTGATTTGGTACATCAACAAACAGGGCGGAGCCAGGTCTTACCCCTTGTGCCGAGAGGCCCTCAGACTGTGGCAATGGATGATTTCCTCCCAACTTTTTCTGACAGCAATGCATATCCCTGGGAAATCCAACGTAATAGTGGACAGGCTCAGCAGGGCTATCCTTATGCCACCAGGTCAGACACCCAGGAATGCTCTAGTCCATGACTGGCCTCAGGAACTTCTTTATGCATTTCCCCCTTCTCCCTAATTCCAAAAGTCATTCAGAAAGCAAAATTGTTGGGTTGCAAAATGATCTTCATTGCCCCCTATTGGCTTTGACAGATTTGGTTTCCGTTCTTCCACCCCCACCTTCTAGCCTAGCCTTGGGTTCTGGACCCAGTGCCGGACCTCTTGATTCATCAATCAGGTGGGTTACACCAGTCCCTCCAATCTCTCAAGCTCACAGTTTGGTTACTCCACTTCCAGTCTTAGCCAGGCTCCTCAATATTTCACCAGCAGTGCGTGATATTATTGTTTCCTCCCATAAGACAACTACAAGGAAAGTTTATGCTAGCAAATGGAAAAGATTCTCTTACTGGGAAGAATCCAGGAATTTAGATCCTTTTACAGCTCCAGTACAATAAATTTTGGATTTCTTAGCAGAACTGTTTCAATCTGGTGCAGCTGCTGCTACCATCAGAATACAACTAGCTGCCATTTCAAATTTTCACATTGGAGTTTTTAACTCAAGCATAATGTCTCACAAACTCTGTAAAGCCTTCATGAGAGGTACATCTCTACTTAGACCCCTAGTGAGAGAGCCTCTTCCACCTTGGGATCTCAATTTGGTTCTGGCATCCTTGATACTGCCACCCTTTGAACCAGCAGCATCATGTTCTTTGAAATTTCTCTCTTGAAAAACTCTTCCTATTTGCTTTTACTTCTGCCAGACATGTTTCGGAACTCCATGCCCTATGTGTTCGCCCTGCATGCCTGGTTTTTCACAAATAAGTTTCTCTGAGAACCAACCCATCTTTTCTACCTAAAGTTTGTTCAGAACACAATTTGAATCAATCCATTGAACTTCCTGTCTTTTCCCTAATCATTCCAACAAGGCAGAATACAGATTACACCAATTGGATGTGCATAGATAACTATGTTTCTATCTTCATAGAACTAAAGAAAATCAGATCAGTTGTTCCTTTCATTTGATAACAACAAACAAGGCCTTCCAGTTTCTAAAGTAACCTTATCAAAATGGTTATCAGACACCATTGCCTATACTTACCATTTGCGACAAAAAGATCTTCCAGCAAGACCCAAAGGTCATTCAACCAAGTCATTAGCTACTTCGGTAGCTTTTCAAACTAGATTGCCCATAGATTCAACTTATGCAGCAGCTACTTGGGCAGATCCTCATACATTTATTTTTCTTTACAAAGTAGATGTAGTCTCCCTGGACAGTGCTTCCTTTGGTTCCATGGTTCTGAAGACTCTGTTCCAATGAACCACCAAAGATTGAGGTGCTAGGGATGCTGTCCCATCCAGTAATAATGAAGGGGAGATTAGACAACTTAACATAAAGAAGTTATGTACCTACCATAACGTTTCATGTTAGTTGTCCTTCATCTCGCCTTCCTTCTTGCGTCCCACCCTCGAGGATTAAGAGGAGTTTGTCAGTGGTTTCACTGGCTAACTTGTATTGTTCTTATTTGCTTCCCAAGCAAACCATGACAATTTACTGTATATCCAGGTTTAATAATAATGGATTATCTTCTATGATTATGTCTAGTGTGAGCTATCTCAAATGAGATCTGGGTAGCTGACGCTGAGCATTCCAGGATAAGGGGTAGCCTTGAGCCAGTAAAGAGCTCTCGAGCTATAGAAAGTGGCCGAGTCGGAGCCGAGGATAGGCTCTGAACCATCCAGCAAGAAAGAAGGGGAGGTGAAGGACAAATAACAGGGAATGTTATGATAGGTACATAACTTCTTTTCTTGCAATTTGTGAGTATTGCTTCTTAGGCTAAATATAATAATGTCATGGTTAGTGTTTACTGTGAGGGAGAAATGCAGGAAGAAAAAAAAATTAAAGGAACATTTGCCATTATATCAAATATGTTGTCACTCCTAGGTTGAAAGTGAAGCATTTATTTTAAATTTGTTTTAAGTTATTTTCTATAATGATATTCTATAGTGTTTACAGCATTTTTTCTTAGGATGATAATTTATCCAGAGTATTTTTATTTGATTGAAGTTCTCTATGAAAATGATGCTACCTTGTTTTTTAAGTTTTGGTAGACTATTCATTTAGTTTTGTGCTCTATATTTATTACAGAATTAATTCTGTAATGTTATGCTGAATTCTCAGTCAGTATTATTACTTCCATTTTTCTTTGTCCCTTATGTTCTGCAGGCAGTCCCCGAGTTACAGACATCCGACTTGCAGACGCCCCATAGATAGGAACGGCCCAGCATACATCTCAACCTCTTAGTACAAGAAATCTAGACAAAATCCAACAAAATGGGGGTGGGGGGTGGGACAAGGGCCCAAAAATAGGGCCATATTTTAAATATTGCTCTTATAAACTTAGAAAGGTGCTAGAGTAACAGGATTTGTTTTAACATGCATTTCTTAAGGATTTGAAGTCTGAAACTCAAATGTATGTCATTATTTAATGACTTCAATCCTCAGATCATCCCAGTAATTTGCCAGAAAACCACAACTTTTATGAGCAACAGGACAAAAATATGAGTCAAAAATCTGCAAAAATCTGTATATTTGAGAGGTATGATGAAATATCATATTATTAGGTATGCTGCAATGTCAGAAATAACGTGAAAATAAATAAAAATCATTAAAGTTGCCCAAATATAAATCTTAAAATGAAGACTTCTGTTGTACTTTCCTTTTCCCGTTTTCCCCGTTTGCGAAGCTGGTCACACTTCTTGTTAGAGCAGTTACTTCTGCCTTCAAGGAGAACAAGAGATCTGATTGGTTAAGTGATTGCTGTGTTGGCTATCTTATTGGTCAAGACTACTGGTTTGTACAGTACACAGTACACAGTATTGAAGCAGTTACTGTACTGTACAGTAGAATGGGCAAATGACATCATGGCTCACTAGGATCTAGGTGGCAGTAGGAGGTCTGGCAGAGGTATGAAACTTCAGAAAAGAATGGAAAACATTTGTGAGTGGTGCCTGCAGTACAGAAATGTGAAGTGAAGTTTAAAAAGAGGTAAATTTAACATATATATTTTTTTGTATGGAATGTTCTACTGTGCTGTATTGTATTTCTGTCTGGCAAGCCCTTGGTTCTACCTTCTGGTATCAGTGGTGACCATAACTGCCAGTTTCTTAGTTTGGGGGGCTTTACAATGGGAGGATGGTACAAGGATTTTGGACTGCCAAGGCCAATATTTACATACGTGTCCAGGAGATGACAGCAGCCCTGCATGTGTTGCAGGAACTTCAGGACTACCTCCCTCTGGGAATGATTTCAATCCAGGTGGGCAACATGACAATAGTTTTGTACATCAACCAGCAGGGAGGAACCCTTATGTCATGCCAGGAAGCAATAAAAATTTGGCAATGGCCTTGCACTGCTTTCTTATAGCAGCACACATTTTGGGAGGGCTTATTTGCCATGCAGATAGGCTCAGATATCTTCTGATGTCTCACAAGTGGTTCCTCAATCCAGAGAGAGCAAAGCAAACATTCAATCAGTGGAGCTTTCTCTGCTGCAGTCTTTTGCCTCCCAACAGAACACCAAATGCAGCAGATACTTCACCATAATCCCTCCTTAGGGACAGCCACTGAGGGATGCTCTGACCCAAAAATTGCCTTCAGGTCTTCATGTGTTCTCACCTTTACCTTGATCACCAGGTTCTTACAGAAAGTAGCCAAGTGCAAGGCTTCTGTCATCTTCATAGCCCCCTAATGTTCTAGACAGATTTAGTTTCCCCCTTCTCATGCTTTAGGGAACTGCCTTGCACACTAGTGCAGAATCTTCTTTCACATCCCTCCAGGAAGTCTCAACCAGATCTCCATGACCTGAAACTAACTGCTCAGCTTCTGCAGTTCAGCTAATTGCCAATGACATGTCCCTTGCTTCTAAAATGTTTAGAATTCTAACATCTCAAAAAGAGCCCACACTCAGACTTTTTGTGGATAAGGGAAATGTTTTGCTTTCTGCGTTTCTTTTCAGATCATTAATCCCCTCTCATCCACTATTGCAGATGTTCTCTGGTCCTTAGCCTGTATGTTTGAATTCAGCAACAGTTTTTCTACAGTGAAAGTGCAGTTGGCAACTACTTCTAATTTTCATATAGGCCTCAAGAATTCTCCCTCAGGTCCTTTCTGATGGTCAGATATGAAGTATGTACACGGTGTGCCCTGTAACTTAACAAATCATGTTGTGGAATACCAGTCCAGTTGCTGATTTGAACTTTCATAAAATGAACAGTCCACTTCTTCCATTTTATCTGGTACAGCAAAAAGTCTCACTTTTTTCTTTGCAGGGTCTATCCTCTAATTCTACAATTTTTGAAGCATTTCTTCTTGGGAAGCCTCACATGCAGTCCATCTTTCCTTCATTCTAATTTCTGATTTCTTCAGATGTGAAGTTGTTCTATCTCGCCATTCATTCTTACAGATGGGTTCGGAGCCAATCCTCGGCTCCAACTCGGCCTACTACAAAGCTCTAGGTCTTCAGACAGCTCAAGCCAAGTCCCTATCCCATGATGCACCTTGAGTTACCTCAGATATAGTTTGCCGCTGCAATAGATCGGCGGTTTCCTAGCACAGCTTGGGCCAGTATAGCTTTTTTCTTATAAAAACTTCCTAAATTTGTTAATTCTAATAATAGTTAGTGATAGTTTTCATAGTTTTTCATAGTTATAACTTTTATAGCTTATTAGTACTATAGGTTGGGAGGGGGGCCTAATGGTTAAGGTGGTTGCCTTACAAACACAAGGTGCAGGGTTTGAGTCTCACAAGGGATAACTGGCTAGACTTAAAATGGCTCGCAAGGGCAGTTAGCTTAGTACTAACCTATGTTTATGTAATCTATTTCTTCTCCTTTTGGCCTTCATTTTTTATAGGCCTTTAATAATCCCTTCCCTTCTTGGTGTGCCTTTATAATATTATCACAGTTATATAGCTTTGCAGTTTAAATAAGATTCTTAAACTTTAGACTGTGTGTGAGTGCTTTTGAATAGTTATAGTTCTTCACATTTTTTCTTATATAGCTCATTTGTTGTTTAGGGCTTATTACTGTAGCTTAACTTTACTAAAATTGTGTGTGTGTGTATTCTCTTTAGAACTACAGTCTGTTACTGTACAGTAGATTTTTTTATGCTGATCAGGAGAAAGGCAAGCATCCTAAGTCTGGCTTTAAAAAGTGTCCAAAATGTGGACAAAAGATGTAGTCACATTAATTGTGTTTATTGTCTTGGAGCCTTGCATTTGCAATACAGCTTCTCCATTTGCCATTCTTTTTCCTCCAGAGTTCTTCACGAGAGAAAAAGAAAACTGATAGACAGAGGACTTCTAAAATCTTCATTTCAGGAAGCTTTGAGTGATCAGGATAAATCTAGCCAGTCTCCCAAGTCTTAAAGTCTTCTAAGGCTTCTTCTTTTGATGTGACAAAATCTAAAAAAGTCGACGTCAGCTCCACAGCCTTCTGAGCCGAGCATCCTATCTTTTCGGAACCGGTCCCCAGTCCTGGAACCAGTATCTGAAGTATTACATTTTCCCATTCTCCAGTCAGTGCCTCCATCCATACATTCATCTCGGTCCTCGATCTGCCTATCCAGTTTGGATGTGGATTGTGTGGTGCAGAAGTTGCTACAGGCACCGATGTTTGCTACATTTTTATCGGCTCTGACCCAAGTGCTTTTGGAGCCAAAAACTGTAATGTCATCAACTTATTTTCCTCCTCCAAGCCATACTGGTCCTTCGGAGCTGGAGGAGTTGACCTGATGATTGTTGAGCCTTTGGAGCTGATGCCTGATCCAGTGCCATCAATTCTGTTTACTTGGACTTCCTCGGTGCCTATCGAGGAGTCTAGGAGCCGACACTCTCCAGTTGGGTCCGAGGAGGATAGTTGGACTGACCTGTCAGTTCCGACTTTGCCTCTCGGAGCCTCATCTTGGATGAGTTTGGCTACTATCTCTGGTTCAGAGCCACTGTTCTGGTGCCGAGGGGATTGGTGGTTTCTTGGGATCCAGCAGTCCCTTCTCTTTGGAGCAGAGGTTCCTTTAAAGCCATGAGGAGAGTGATGTCCCCCAAGACATCTACAACTTCAGGTCCAACTACCTCCTCCCCAAAAGTGCCTGTGTCCATTTCTGCCTCACAGATCCTTTCAAAGTGTAGAGACCCTGAGCCTCAGGAAGCCCCACTGGGTGGCCCCTGCTCTTCCGAGTCCTCACCAGAAGTTCCCACTGATGAGGTTCCCAGGAAGAGAATTTGCAAGAGGAAGCACCTAGACTCCCCACAGGAGTCTCTCACATCTGATACCAACTTAGATGAATCAGAAGGGACCCCACGGTCCCCCTCTGAAGATATCTCATTTGCTGAGATATTAGAAATCCTTAGGCAGAGGGGTGGCTGGAAGTCCACCAACACTAATGAAGATGAGTCAGTTCTCCTAAAGGCTTTCGGGTCTCAACCCTCCACCTCTTGGGTGTCTCTGCCCTTCGATGAGCTCATGAAGCTGGTCTCACGAAGGGTGTGGAAGTCTCTGGACACCATGGAGCCTGTCCCTTGGAGGCCCAATAAATTTATTTCTGCCCCTCAGGATAAGTCTTTCCTCACCAAGGGAGTTCCAGTTGATGCCATGGTGGTGGCAGCAGCCACCAGAAAGGAGATGTCAGAAACTTCTTCCTCTATCCATCCTCCTAACAGAGACTCTAGGATCATGGATAGATACGGGAAGCGCATATATAGTTCAGTGACTTTTGCCATGCATTCACTGAACTATCTCACACATTTTACAAGACTGCAAAGGGACCTCCTAAAAGATCTTGGAGATAGTCTTCAGGGTACGGTAGCTGCAGGAGCTCCAGACAAAGTCGCCCCTCAGCTTGCTACCCTCAATTCCATAATGAACTCATCCATGCGTCTCATTTCATATGCAGCTGATGGAATGAGTAGGGCAGTGGGTACAGGAATTGCTCTCAGGAGACATTCTTGGATGCACTTGTGTTCCTTCATGGAGCCCTTTAAGTCATCCTTTGTCAACACCCCTTTTGATGGCTTGTCCCTTTTCGGGCCCAAAGTTAAGGAAACTTTGACCAGGTGTGAGCAGGAAGTAAAGACTCTGTCTGCCGTCAGAGTCTGTTTTTCCACCCCTACTAGACCCTACCCCAAGGGTCAAAACAGTGGAAATATTTGGTTCCAAAAAGCCCAAGGAGCCTTTTTGGACACACGTGGTGAACCCCCCTCCAGGGGCAGAGGAGGGGGGCAATAATGGAAGCCTCCGCCATCGGGGCTGAGGGGGTCTGCAAAATCAGGGCGACAGAGACCAGTTCTTTGGGAAGCCCCACCAGCGCTCCTGAAAGGAAGCCCGACTGTCCTGCTCTGGAGGCAGTCAGGTGTCACTTATCTTTGTATCCAGACGCCTGGCTCAAAATAACAAATGACAACTGGGTACAAAATATAGTTTCCAGAGGATATTTCATTCCTTTTGCCACTCCCCCTCCATTGACAACAAAAATCCTGGATATGCCACCCAGTTACAGGGAACAAGCAACAGTAGAGGTCCAAACGTTGCTAAGAAAAAGAGTCATCCAACCAGTCCCAGTAGACCAGACAGGATCCGGAACTTAGTCAAGATTCTTTTTACTGCCAAAAAAGATAGGGGACCGGAGACCTATTTTGAACCTCAGCAGACTAAACAGATCTGTCAAGAAAGAGAAGTTCCGGATGGCCACGGTTCAGTCAATACTTCCCTTCTTAGGGAAAGACAATTTAATGTGCTTGATGGATCTACAGGATGTGTACTACCATATAAAAATGGCCAGACCATCCAGGGATCATCTGCACTTCCGGTTGAGATCCAATCATTACCAGTTTTAAGCCCTGCCCTTTGGTCTCACTACAGCCCCCAGAGTGTTCACCAAATGTATGGCAGTGGTCACGGCTCACCTGAGGCGTTTACAATTCCAGGTGTTTCCATACTTAGACGATTGGCTCCTCATCGCCACCACCAGGCATCAGCTAATACAAGCCAGGGACACCATGCTCACTCTCTGCAATTATCTGGGCATTACCATAAATTCAGAAAAATCTGCCTTGTCGCCATCGCAACATATCATTTTTATTAGAGCAGAATTGGACACTACAACCACCACTTTAAAACTTCCAGCAGAAAGAGTTTTACTACTTCATCAGCAGGTCCAGAACATCATATCCAGAGACAAGGCTCCAGCATCAGAAGTGCCAAAGTTGTTAGGCATGATGGCAGCTCCAATAATAGCGATACCACTGGTTCGCATGCAGATTCTAAAATGGCTGCTATTCACTTAATGGTCTGATCAAGAGCTTCCAATGTCTCATCTCATAATTGTCACAAACACATGCAAAAAGGATCTTCGATGGTGGTTGACCTCTCTTCATGTAACAATAGATCATCCTTTTATCCTACCCTCACCAGCAGCCACAGTGACCACAGGCGCTTCCCTGATAGGGTGGGGGGGGGGCATTTCAGGGAAGAACAGCCCGAGGCACATGGACGGAACAAGAGACACATCTGCATATCAATGTCCTGGAGATGAGAGCGGTACTTTTGGCATTGCAGTACTGTCAGGACTATCTCCCTTGGTGGACAATTGCGATTCAGACAGACAACATGTCAGTGGTCTGGTACTTGAACAAACAAGGAGGAACCAGGTCCTACCCCCCCCCCTTGTTGCAAGACTCTAGGAGTATGGCAGTGGGCTACATCCACCCAGCACTTTCTGATATCAATGGACATCCTGGGAAAACCCAATGTGATTGCAGACAAACTGAGTGGGGCAATTTTGTTGCCTCATGAGGCTGTGACCTTTTTGCTTCCCAAATGAACACAAAATGCAAAAGCTACTTTGCCCTGATTCCCCCTCTGGGAGATGACCCAAGGGATGCACTCATACACAATTGGTCTCCTGGTCTCCTCTATGCATTCCTACCAATTTCCTTGATACCCAAAGTATTACAGAAAGCAAAAGCCCCGGGAAGGACCATCATTCTAATAGCCCCTCAATGGCCTCATCAGATTTGGTTCCCCTTCCTTTGACTTCATCTGTTGGAAGAGCCTTGGATTCTGGACCCAGTTGCAGACCTTCTGACGCATTCTTCGGGGGCTCTTCGTCCCTCTCTTCAGTCCCTAAAATTGACAGCTTGGCTGCTCCAATTCCCAACATAGCTAGGTTCCATAGACTTTCTAATGAAATGCAGCATATTTTAATATCTTCTCATAAGTCCTCTACTAGGAAGTTATACCTTAGCAAATGATGAAGATTTTCTATATGGGCTTCTCAAAATAACATTCATCCCTACCAAGTCCCCATTTCCTCCATATTAGAATTTTTGACTATGCTTTTCAATAAAGGAGCTGTGGCAGCTACAGTTCGGGTACAACTTGCCTCCATATCTAATTTACACCTTGGCTTTGAAGGATTGAACATAATGTCACACAAGCTATCCAAAGCCTTTCTCAAAGGGACCTTCCACCTCAGACCACCTGTGAAATCCCCTTATACCCCATGGAACCTAAATTTTATGCTTTCACACATTATTCTCCCACCTTTTGAGCCAGCTTCCTCATGTGATTTGGAATTTTTGTTTTGGAAGACTATCTTTTTAGTAGTCATCAAGTCTGCCCGTAGAGTATCAGAGCTACAGACCTTGTCCATAAAGCCTCCATATTTGATTTTTCATTCTGACAGAGTGTCCCTGTGAACAAATACTTCATTTTTACCTAAAGTTTGTACTGAAGCTAATCTTAACCAAATCATAGATTAACAGTGTTTTTCCCCAAACATACCAACAACCTAGAGTATATGCCACACAAGCTTGATGTTCATAGACAGCTCAGATTTTACCTGGATTGAACCAAAGAGTTCAGAAAATCAGAATAACTTTTTGTTTCCTTTTCAGATTCTAGGAAAGGTATGGCACTGGCAAAAACAACACTATCAAAATGGTTATCTGATTACATCATCTTCACTTATTCATCTGACAATTTACCTTTACAACACAAAATTAATTAAGGCTAAATGTTAAGTTGTCTATCTCGCCTTCATTCTTGCTGGATGGGTTCGGAGCCGATCCTCGGCTCCGACTCGGCCACTCTAAAAGCTCGAGAGTTAGTTCCACCGGCTCAAGGCTCCCCTTATATCCCACAATGCTAGGCGATAATACCTCAGATCTCGTTTGCCGCTACAGCGATCGAGGTGTGTTGTTCCAACCGGCTTCAGGTTAGTTAGTTTAGAGCAATCTAAAACTTATTTTTAACCCCTTTAACTTAGTTTTTATTCATAATTTCCAAAGTTAAATAGTTTTTTTATCCATTCCCTCCAGTTTCTCCACCCTTTTTACCTCAAGAACTTAGGAGTTCTTTCCTTAGGCCTTCGGGCCCTTCCATTCCCTTATTACTAGTAAAGTATATGTGTGTTTTTTGTAGGGATCAAAAATAAATAGAAATTTAAAACTAAATTTATTAGTTTAATTTAATTTTATATTGGATAGTGTAATCGGTGTGTTTGTGTCTGTGTGGTGATTACACTTTATATCTTTAGTAATGTCTAAGGATTCAAAGGTCTCAGGCTTTAAGAAGTGTGACTTGTGCTGTCAGAAGATGTCTCTGACAGACGGTCACACTTCTTGCGTGTACTGCCTGGGACCTTTGCACCTGCAGGACTCTTGTGCTGTTTGCCATGGCTTCAGCCCTAGAGTCCTGCAGGAAAGGAAAAATAAGCTTATCTTACGAGGCTTATTGAAGCCTGAGGGTCCCCCGACTCTATCTTCGGGCAAACCCTCCAAGCCTACTAGGTCGTCGGCTCCAGCTTCTGAGTCGACACCTAGGGCTTCAAAGTCGGCTACAGCATCGGCTCCAGCCGGAGCCGATGAGGCTCGAACACTTATTTCTTCTGTTTCCTCGGCTCCGGCCGGAGCCGAGTTATTAGAAATCACTGAGTCGGCTCCGATAAGGTTATCGGAACCGACAACTAGGAAGAGGTCTAGGTCACCATCTCTTGGCTCTGTTCATTCGGCTCCAGCATCTCCCTTGCTGTCTGAACGGAGCCATAGGTCTCACTCCTCTAGGTCGTCGAGACTTTCAGATCATGACCTTCAGAGGGTGGTGATTCGACTTCTTAAGTCCGAGGCACTGGCCCAAATGCTTCAGAGCCCGACTCATCAGTCGATGCTTAACCCTATTACTCAAAATGTTCCTCCTCCGACTCCTTTGAGTTCGGAGCAGGGGCGTTTCGGACCCGAGACTGTGGCAGTGTTGGAGCCGATACAATTGTCTTCGGCGCTGTCATCTGCTCCGATTTCTTCATTGGAGGAATCTCGGTGCTGGACTTCCCTCGTTGGCTCCGAGGGGGTGAGTGGCATCGGACCCTTGTCCGACCCCACTCTCCCTCTCGGTGCTTCAGCGTTGGTGAGTTCGGCTCCGACATCGGCCTCAGAGCCATCACTGTCAGTGCCGAGGGAGGTTTTCAGCTTTTCGGAGCGGAGACCTCTGGCTCTGCCTGACAGGGGTGCTTTCAAGGTCATGCGGAGTGTGTTGGAACCTGGTTCAACTCCACAGTCGGCTCTGTCCGCCCCTCCCTCCTCGGTGCCTCAGGTAATTTCTACTCACTCCCTCATCCCGGATCGCAGAGAGCCAGCTCCTCAAGAGTCCCCTGTGGGGATCTCCTCCTCTTCCGAGGCCTCTCCTGAATTGGCAGGAGAGCCCCCTAGGAAGAGAAAGTGCAAGAGGAAGCACATAGACTCACCTGAGTCTGTCACCTCTGACACGGATTTAGAGGATTCTGAAGGTTCCCCCCGTTCCCCCTCTGAAGATGTCTCCTTTGCAGACATCCTGGAGATCTTAAAACAGAGGGGGAATTGGCCAGCCCTCAACCCTTCAGAGGATGAATCTGTGTATCTTGAGGCGTTCGGCTCTCGCCCTTCCACCTCCTGGGTGTCCCCCCCTTTGACCCCCTCATGCAGGTGGTAGCAAAAAAGGCCTGGACGGCTCTTGACTCTGTGGACCCCACCCCCAGGAGACCTTCAAAGTTTATTACGGCACCAGCAGACAAACACTTTTTGACTAAAGGAGTTTCTGTGGATGCTATGGTGGTGGCTGCTGCCACCAAGAAGGAACTAGCTAATCCTTCAGTGCCTGTCCATCCTCCTAACAAGGAATCTAGGTCTATGGATAGGTACGGGAAGCGGATGTTCTCATCAGCGACCTTTTCGATGCGTTCGCTGAACTACCTCTGTCATTTCACTCGTCTTCAGAGAGACTTGATCAAGGAAGCGAGTGAGATGTTAAAGGATCCAACAGCTGTGGGTTTTCAGGATAAGATGAACGCTCAGCTGGCTACCCTCAATTCGATAGCTAACTCCTCCATGCGCCTCCTTTTATATGTGGCTGATGGAGCGAGCAGAGCCGCAGGTACAGGCGTGGCCTTACGCCGGCATGCCTGGATGCGGCTATGCAATTTTGCGGACCCTTTCAAGACGTCTTTCACTAACTCCCCGTTTGATGGATCGTCTCTTTTTGGTCCTCAAGTGAAAGAAACCCTGACAAGGTGCGAGACTGATGGCAAAACTCTTTCTGCCGTCAGAGTCCATTTTTCTACTCCTTCTAGGCCTTACCCCAAGGGCCAGAAGGGTGGAAAGATGTGGTTCCGCAAACAATCTCAAGGAGCTTTGCCTGACGCACAGAGTCAGTTCCCGTCTAGAGCCAGAGGGGGGAACAATAATGGTAGACACTGCCCTAGAGGCAGGGGGGGTCCGCAGAACCAGGGCAATCGAGAAACCTTTTCTGACAAGCCCTTTCAACATCCCTGAGGTGTTGCCCTACTGTCCACCTTCGGAGGCAGTTGGGGGAAGATTATCACTGTACCCAGAAGCCTGGTGATCCCTAACTCAAGACAAGTGGGTACAGTCTATCATTTCCGAAGGCTATTCCATCCCATTTTTTCGCATTCCAAAACAATCAAAAAAGTCCCTTCCAAATGTTCCACCTGCTCAAAGGAAGCAAGCAGTGTTAGAAATTTCAAAGTTGCTTGCAAAAAGAGCCATTCAACCAGTTCCAGCAGACCAGCAAGGATCCGGAATCTACTCCAAATTCTTTTTGGTTCCAAAGAAAACAGGGGACTGGAGACCAATTTTGGATCTCAGCAACTTGAACAAGTCTGTCAAGAAAACAAAATTTCGGATGGTCACGCTGCAGTCCATCCTACCCCTATTGGGGAAGGACAACTGGATGTGCTCTATAGACCTCCAGGATGCGTACTATCATATAAAAATGAACAGACGCTCCAGGAGATTTCTCCGCTTCAGGTTGGGAACCAGTCATTTTCAATTCAGAGCCCTGCCCTTTGGACTCACCACAGCCCCCCGGGTGTTTACCAAATGCATGGCAGTGGTCGCCTCTCATCTGAGACGTCAAGGATTCCAGGTGTTTCCATACTTAGACGACTGGCTCCTTACAGCCCCACCAAGCATCTTCTACTACTTGCCAGAGACTACACTTTTCGCACATGTCGAAAGCTAGGTATCTCAATAAATTGCGAAAAGTCTGTTTTGTCGCCTTGTCATGCTATTACCTTCATAGGCGCAAATCTAGACACAGTCAGCATGTCAGCCAGACTCACAGACCAGAGGATAGCAGACATACACAAACAAGTCTCTCTTCTCCTCCACAGCAACAAAATCAGAGCCCGACTGGTCCTGAAAGTACTAGGGATAATGGCAGCTGCTATCCCTCTTCTTCTATTAGCCAGATTTCACATGAGAATCTTACAATGGATGCTCTTCACACAATGGTCATAGCAACAACTTCCGATGTCCCACACCATTGTGATAACTCAAGCATGCAGGAATCACCTTTTTTGGTGGATTACATCCCCCCAGCTCTTCTTAGGAAGACCCTTTGTTCCTCCCCCTCCGGTTGCTACTCTGACAATGGACACCTCCCTGATCGGGTGGGGGGGGCATTATCAGGGCAGGACGGTCCAGGGCATATGGCAACCTTACGAATGCCACTTGCATATAAATGTTCTAGAGATGAGAGCAGTGCTTTTAGCGTTGCAGGCCCTTCAAGACTCTCTTCCGACAGGAACGATAGCAATTCAGACGGACAACATGTCTGTAGTGTGGTATATCAACAAACAAGGCAGAACCAGATCCTACCCCCTATGTCGAGAGGCACTCAGACTGTGGCAATGGGTGATTTCTTCTCAGCGGTTTCTGATAGTAACGCACATTCCCGGGAAGTCCAATGTCATTGCGGACAAATTGAGCAGAGCTATTCTCATGCCTCACGAGTGGTCTCTGAAAAATTCAGTGTTGGAGAAAGTTTTTCTAAAGTGGGGCCAGCCTTGCTGCGACCTTTTTGCTACTCCCCAAAACAGCAAGTGCGAAAATTATTTCACACTCTTTCCCCAACCAGGCCATCCCAGCAGAGACGCTCTAGTCCAAGATTGGCCCCGGGGACTTCTGTATGCCTTTCCTCCCTTCCCACTGATTTCTCAATTGATACAGAAAGCCATCGCTCAGAAAGCTTCCATGATCCTTATTGCTTCATACTGGCCTCGACAGGTTTGGTTCCCTTTTCTACACCGTTTTCTGTTGGAGCAACCCTGGCATCTGGACCCAGTTCCAGATCTTTTGACCCATCAGTCGGGTCAGTTACATCGCTCCCTCCCCTCTCTGAACCTCACTGCATGGTTCCTCCAATTCCAACCCTAGCCAGGCTTCCTCTAATATCTCACTCAGTTCGAGATATTTTAATAGCTTCCCATAAAACCTCCACTCGGAAGATTTATCTTAGTAAGTGGAAATGTTTTTCCTATTGGGCGCAGGGAAGGAACATAGACCCTTTCACTGCTTCTATTCAATCGGTCCTTGATTTCTTAGCCGAACTTTTCCATTCAGGTTCGTCTCCTTCTACTCTTAAGGTCCAATTGGCAGCTATATATATATATGATTCTTCCCCCTTTTGAACCTGCGGCTTCGTGTTCAATGAAATTGCTATCCTGGAAAACACTCTTTTTGGTAGCCATTACTTCGGCTAGAAGAGTCTCTGAACTTCATGCACTCTGTAGTTGATCCCCTTACCTTTTGTTTCATAAGGATAGGGTATCCTTACGTACCAACCCATCCTTCTTACCCAAAGTAGCCTCTCCGGAAAACCTAAATCAAAACATTGACCTTCCTGTGTTTTTTCCTAACTATTCTAACAGGTCAGAACAAAAATTACATCGACAATTAAGGTATTACTTAGACAGGACCAAACAAATCAGAAAGTCTGACCAACTGTTTGTTTCTTATGCAGAAGGCAGAAAGGGCCTTCCAGTTTCGAAAGTATCTCTCTCCAGATGGCTTACATCTTTGATTTCTTTTGTATATGAGATCAGGCATCAAAAGTTACCAAACAAACCTAAGGCTCATTCAACTAGAGCTTTGGCTACTTCCATAGCTTTCCAAGACAGGCTGCCTATTGATACGATTTGTGCTGCAGCTACTTGGGCTACTCCTCATACTTTCATTTCTCACTATAAGTTGGATTTAGCTTCTAGAGACAGAGCCAACTTTGGTTCCACTGTACTCAAGAGTCTGTTCCGATAGGCCACCCGGGACAAGGTGCTAGGGACGCGGTCCCATCCAGCAAGAATGAAGGCGAGATAGACAACTTAACATATAGAAGTTATGTACCTACCATAACATTCCATGTTAGTTGTCTTCTTGTCGCCTTCTTTCTTGCATCCCACCCTCCTTCCCCCTAGCCTGGACAGACCTAGAGGAGTTTGATTGTGACCTTTTTTTCTTACCACCTCTATTTGTATTTATGTATATACTGTGATATGTATATATTCCCTCATCAGGTTTTAGGTCACCTTCTTTCTGTCACTTTATAGAGGTGGGTTCCCCCTTTCCAGTGTTTCTGGACTTTTTCCTGGCTGGGCCTAGCTTACAAATGAGATCTGAGGTATTATCGCCTAGCATTGTGGGATATAAGGGGAGCCTCAAGCCGGTGGAACTAACTCTTGAGCTTTTAGAGTGGCCGAGTCGGAGCCGAGGATCGGCTCTGAACCCATCCAGCAAGAAAGAAGGCGAGAAGAAGACAACTAACATGGAACGTTATGGTGGGTACATAACTTCTATTTAAGGCTCATTCTACCAGAGTAGTGTCCACATCCTGTGCCTTTTCTGCCAGGCTTCCTATAGACAACATTTGTGCAGCAGCCACTTGGTCAAGACCTCATACCTTTATCACTCATCACAAAGTTGATAAGGCCTTCAGGGACAGGGCCTCCTTTGGTTCTACTGTCCTGAAAAACATACTCCCATGAGCCACCCGAGAAAGATGGTGCTTGGGGCGCTACCCATCAGTAAGAATGAACAGCGAGGTGGAACAACTTCACATAAAGACGTTATGTACTCACCATAACATTCCATGTGAGTTGTTCATTTCACCTTCATTCTTACTTCCCACCCTCCTACCCCCTCCAGGGTTTTTCGAGGACCGAAATACTAGTTTTACCCTGGTTGCTCAGTATTTCTATGGGTTTTTTCCTAAAGAGTGGTAGACTGTATCTATTATTTGATGCAGCAAACAAGATCTGAGGTAACTCAAGGTGCATCATGGGATAGGGAGTTGGCCTCGAGCTGTCTGAAGACCTCAAGCTTTGTAGTAGGCCAGCTGAATGAAGGGGAGATGAACAACTCACATGGAACGTTATGGTGAGTATATAACTTCTTTTTTTTAACCAGATCACTTATTTTTTCCAACTTTTTACCATTTGACTTTTTGTCTTCCTCCAGTATCTCATTTATTTGTAATATGTTTGAGTGCAATTGATTTCTTTTTTCTGTAAATTACCAGAAGCCATCTTCTGTACTAAATCTACAACTTGGCTACATTTTGCTGAACAGCTGCAAGATTCTTCACAGACAGAGTTTTATTTGTCTTCATTTTTTTACTGGTCAATTTTTTTCCAAGATTTTTTCTAGATTTTTTTCTTTTTTGGCATCAATGCAGTAACAAAATTTTAACAAAATTGATAACTTTTTCTGGATTTTTAAAACAATTTATTCATTTTCACATTGGAGAGCTCTGATCAAAATGCTGCTCATTCAGCCACCATCTTGGAAGTTGGTATATATTTATGCATTACTTATTAGCTATTGAGTAACAGTGGTGCTATGATTGGTAAGACCCTAGCCCATTAATTAGGGTGGTTGCAGATCTACTTTTTTAAGGTAAAAAACATTGAGAATGGAGAATTCTGCCAGCTTTCTCAGGGAAGTGTCTGAGTGTCTATGTGTGCAGGGAAGTGTCTGAGCATCTATGTGTGCATGTGTGTGTGTGTGTGTGTGTGTGTGTGTGTGTGTGTCTGTGTGTGTATTTGTGTGTTAACTTGCTTGGAAGGGAGTTAGTGTGGATAATGGGCACTGGAAGACACTGAACTTTAGAGAGAATGGTGAGAAAGGGACATGGTGTACTAGGCCGAAGACTTAACTCACTGAGTAGTCAGTGTGTAGTATGAGCCTGGGTTTGGATCTTCGAAGCTCATACCTAGGATTGCAGTGTGTATTCTCTTTATGCTCTTAAGGTCAGGTTGCATTTGGTGAATTCGTAAATAAATCTGATCTGTGTGCATTTTTTTTTATTTAACCTGCTGGGTGCTAGTGGTGAGAATTGAGAGACAATCTGTCTGGTGACCTTCAGACCTATATGTGGGAAATGGAGTGCATTCAAGAACCATAACTTGTCGCGCTCACATATCTGATATTATGGTAGTTGTCAGTAGTGAGATTAAAACTTCAACTGTCTCTCAACTGAATCCTGTGGGCATTCTACCCTTTTAACCTGGTTACAGACATCTGTTCCTAAGAGACACCTGTGAGGTATATACCTGTTTAACACAGTATTAAGTAATGCATCAGAAATATTTTGATGCAGTTGCCTTGTTCTAGTACATGTCTGACTATTTCTAAAGTCAATTTTAATTTAGTAGAACACTGGTAGGTGTATGTATTCTTGCCATTATGTAATGATCTAGTGGAGTGACACTCTAAATGTACTGCTGTAGTGGGTTTGCATATAGACTTTTGAAGTACTTTTGTGTTTGGTTACATGGGTAGGATTTCTGAGATTTAAATAAACTTAGTGAGGCTTTGCTTGCAAACATTGAAAATTGCAACACATTCTTATATGAGTATCTATGTACGGCCTACCGGGAGATTAGCCATCACTTCTAGGGTGAATGATCATCTTTTGCAGATATTAAAAAAGGGTTAAAATTACACTTTTCTCTCTGACCATGAGTTTGATCTTATGCTGCTTGAAGTAATCATCATCTAGTAAAGGTGAGATTATGTATCTGTTCCAAGAATGAAAGGTGAGAAAATCATGCCACCCATTTGTTACTGCTGATGCTTGTATTACACAGATTAAAAATTATACAAATTGTGCTACAGTTACTTTACAGAAACTGGTTTCCAATTTGATTAACATATCAATAACGTGCCTTTTGATTTTAAGAGAAATATATATGTTAAGTTGCCTATCTCGCCTTCATTCTTGCTGGTTGGGTTCGGAGCCGATCCTCAGCTCCGACTCGGCCATCTTCAAAAGCTCGAGAGCTGCATACTGGCTCGAGGCCACCCCATATCCCATGATGCCTGGCGCTAGATACCCAGATCTCGTTTGCTGCTTCTGCTGTGAGGTTGTCTTACTGGCTCAGGTCGTATATTTTCATTATTTACTCATTTTTTGATAAAAATTTATAGCCTTATTAGTGTAGATTGTTTATACTAGTAAACTTTTCTATATATATATATATATATATATATATATATATATATATATATATATATATATATATATATATACTTGTAGTATCTTAGTATCTATAATTCTTTCTTAACCTTCCCCTATCCCTTTAGAAAACTCGTTTTAGTTAGAGAGTTTTCCCCTCCCCCTTCACTTTCTTAGGTAGCCGTTTAAGTTAGAGGCTAACATTTTTCACTTTCTCTATCACAAAAAAAAAACAAAAAACAAAAAAAAAAACTTTTAGCTCTTACTTAGTTTTGTTTAGCTTGTGTGTGTATATATATATATATATATATATATATATATATATATATATATATATACATATATATTTATATTTATTTTTATTTATTTTTATTTTACATTTGTTGACCGGGATAGTCCGACTGGATGCATGTCCATTTTCAGCGGAGGCCCGGGGAGAAAAGCTCTAAGGGTAAGCAGATACAGCATTACATTTATATATTTATATATATATATATATATATATATATATATATATATATATATACACACACACACACACACACAATATTGTCAGTTTTCTTGGCTGTGTTTTGGGTGTCTTAACTGTGTGTGTGTGTGGTAGTAGTTACATCTTAATTTCTTTAGTGTGTTGTTCTTGGTTTTTCTAATTCCTTTTCAGGGATGTCCAAGGATACCAAGGTGTCCAGATTCAAAAAGTGTGACTCATGCTGTCAGAAGATGTCTCTGACAGATGGTCATACTTCTTGTGTCTATTGTCTCGACACCGTGCACCTGCAGGACTCTTGTTCGGTTTGCCATGCCTTCAGCCCAAGAGTCCTGCAGGATCGTAAAAATAAGTTAATCCTACGTGGATTACTTAAACAGGATTCACCGGCTAAGACTCAGCCTGTGAAGGCCTCTAAGCCACCTAAATCTTTGGCTCCCATTTCGGAGCCGTCGATGGATGAAGCTGTTCCTTCAGCCTCGGTTCCGGCCAGAACCAATTTACCTGTCTCCCAGTTGGTTCCGACTCTCCCTTCTGAGCCAACGGGGAGTCTAAAGAGGTCTAGGTCACCCTCCCTGGAGTCAATACGCTCGACTTCGAGGTCTCCTCTGTTCCAATCGGAGCACAGTCATTGGTCCCACTCTTTTCGGTCCTCAAGACTATCCGATCATGACGTGGAGAGAGTGGTCAGTAGGCTGTTAAAATCACAGGCCCTAGCAAAAATTTTGCCAGCCCCCCTCATCAGGTGTTGGCTCCATCCATATCTGCAGTTATTCCTCCTCCGACTCCTTCCTTGAGCTCGGAGCCGGAGTTCGTTGGGGCTCGGGTCATGGAACCGTCGGCACCGATACCTTCTCCTTCGATTCCGTCGTCGGCTCTGATCACTTCTTTGGTGCCATCCTTGGAAGGGTCTGGGCGCTGAGACTCCCTCGTAGGCTCCGAGGGGGTGAGTGGCATTGGACCCTTGTCCGACCCCGTTCTCCCTCTCGGAGTTTCGGCGCAGGTGAGCTCGGCTCCTACATTGGCTTCAGAGCCATCCCCCTTGGTGCGGAGAGGGATTCCGGTATCTTCAGAACCAGAGCCTTCTAGGGCATCTGAGCAGGGATGCCTTCGAGGTCATGAGGAGTGTGCTGGCCCCTGAGTCAGCCCCATGATCATCCCCACCGGCTCCTCCCACTATGGTGCCTGTGACTGCCTCTGTCCCTCCTCCAGACCCCAAGCATGGGGAACCAATGCTCCAGGGCACCCCCTCGAGTGTATCTTCCTCTTCTGAGGCCTCCCCTGATCATTCAGAGGAGCCACCTCATAAGAGGAAATGCAAGAGGAAGCATGTTGACTCCCCTGAGTCTGTCACATCAGATACCGACTTGGAGGATTCAGAAGGGTCCCCGAGATCCACCTCTGAAGATATCTCCTTCTCAGATATCCTTGAGATGCTTAGGCAGAGGGGGAACTGGACTACCATAAGCCCCTCTGAGGATGAGTCGGTATTCCTGGATGTGTTTGGATCCCGACCTTCCACCTCCTGGGTGTCTCCGCCTTTTGACCCACTGATGTCCGTGGTGGCTTGGAAGGTGTGGTCAGCTCCAGACACAGTGGAACCCACCCCCAGAAGACCCACTAAATTCATAACGGCACCATAGGATAAACAATTTTTGACCAAAGGTGTCCCTGTTGATGCCATGGTGGTAGCGGCGGCCACAAAGAAGGAGTTGGCTGAAAATTCTTCATCTGTCCATCCCCCTAACAAGGAGTCCAGGATGATGGACAGATATGGGAAGCGGATGTTCTCTTCAGCGACCTTTTCTATGAGGTCTCTGAATTATTTGTGCCACTTTACCCACCTTCAAAGGGATCTCCTTAAAGAGCTTGGAGATACCCTTCAAGATCCATCAGCTGAGGGGGTCCGGGCTAAGGCAGCCTCCCAGCTGGTGACACATAATTCAGTGGTGAACTCCTCCATGAGGCTCATTTCTTATGCAGCTGATGGTGCAGGTAGAGCCGCAGGCACAGGTGTTGCTCTAAGGAGACATGCTTGGATGTGGCTATGTAACTTCACGGAACCTTTCAGAGTGTCTTTCCCCAACACCCCCTTTGATGGTTCCTCTCTTTTTGGATCACAGGTGAAGGACACCCTTACCAGGTGTGAACAGGAAGGCAAGACTCTCTCTGCCGTGGGAGTCTGTTTTTCCATTCCTTCCAGACCATTTCCCAAGGGTCAGAAGAGTGGAAAGATATGGTTCTGGAAATCTCAGGGAGCCTTGCAGGACACACGTGGTGAGTTCCCATCCAAGGGCAGAGGAGGGAACAATAATAGACGCCACCCTCGTGGCAGAGGGGGTCCGCAAAACCAGGGCAGCAGAGAATCCTTCTCTGAGAAGCCCTCCCACCATCCCTGAAGGGTTGTCTGACTGCCCACCTCCGAAGGCAGTCGGGGAAGATTATCGCTGTACCAAAGAGCCTGGCAAGACATAACACAAGACAAATGGGTACAGTCAGTTATATCCGGAGGCTACAGAATACCTTTTGTTCGCACTCCCGTAGTGTCAAACAAGTCCCTTCCAGATGTTCCACCCAATCTGAGGGATCAAGCAGTGCAAGAAATTTCAGAACTGATAAGAAAAAGGGCCATCCAGCAAGTCCCAGCAGACCAGCAAGGATCTGAAATTTACTCAAGGTTCTTTTGGTACCAAAAAAGACAGGGGACTGTAGACCCATTCTGGATCTCAGCAGACTTAACAGGTCTGTACAAAGAACCAAGTTTCAGATGGTCACGCTACAGTCCATTATGCCCTTTCTGGGTCAGGACAATTGGATGTGCTCTATAGATCTTCAGGATGCGTACTACCACTTCAAAATGGACAGACACTCCAGAAGATTCCTTCGCTTACGGCTGGGAGCCAGCGATTACCAGTTCAGAGCTCTGCCCTTTGGTCTCACCACAGCCCCCAGGGTGTTCACCAAATGTATGGCAGTAGTTACCGCTCACCTGAGACGGCAAGGATTCCAGGTGTTTCCATATCTAGATGACTGGCTCCTTACTGCTACCACCAGGCATCACCTTCTGCGAGCCAGAGACTACACTATCAAGACTTGCTGCAGACTAGGTATCTCAATAAATTTCAAAAACTCTGCATTGTCGCCCTGTCAGCCTATCACCTTTATAGGCACAAATTTAAATACAAAAGACATGTCAGCGAGCCTTCCACCAAGCAGGGTATTAGTGATTCGTCAACATGTACAGGTCTTATTAGCATGCAAGAGAATTCAAGCCAGGTTTGCCCTCCAAACTCTAGGTCTCATGGCAGCAGCGATCATACTTGTTCCTCTAGCTCATTTTCACATGAGGATCCTCCAGTGGCTGCTTTTCACCCAGTGGTCCTTCCAGCAGCTTCCCATGTCTCACATGATCATGATCACAGAAGCATGCAAAAAGCACCTTGCATGGTGGATGGTCTCCACATCAGTACCCCTAGGCAGACCATTTGTACTCCCCCCCAGTTGCTACGGTTACCACGGATGCTTCTCTGGTCGGGTGGGGTTGGCATTATCAGGGCAGGACAGTCCAAGGCACCTGGCAACCTCACGAGTACCACCTGCATATAAACGTCTTGGAGATGAGGGCTGTGCTTCTAGCGTTGCAAGCTCTTCAGGACTCTCTTCCTACCGGGACCATTGCAGTTCAAACGGACAATATGTCAGTAGTGTGGTACATCAACAAGCAGAGCGGAACCAAGTCCTACCCCCTATGTCGAGAAGCACTCAGACTCTGGCAGTGGGCGATCTCTTCCCAACGGTTTCTGATTGCAACGCACATCCCTGGGAAGTCCAACATCACAGCAGACAGGCTGAGCAGAGCAATTCTCATGTCTCACGAGTGGTCTCTGAATCAAGTAGTTGCGGATCTAATATTCTGCAAATGGGGCCAGCCTTGCTGCGACCTTTTTGCCACCCCCTTCAACAGCAAATGCAACAAATTCTTCTCTCTCCTTTCACTTCCCGGACATTCCCCCAGAGACGCTCTAGTCCACGATTGGCCTCAGGGACTTCTTTATACATTCCCTCCATTTCCCCTTATTCCAAAACTGATACAGAAAGCTACCATTTTGGGCTGCAAAATGATCCTCATTGCTCCTTACTGGCCTCGACAAATATGGTTCCCATTCCTGCATCATCATCTTCTCGAGAAGCCTTGGACTCTGGACCCAGTTCCAGACCTTCTGATCCATCAATCGGGCGGGCTGCACCAATCCCTGCAATCTCTCCAGCTCACTGCTTGGTTGCTCCACTTCCAACCTTAGCCAGGCTTCCAGATATCTCCCCGTCTGTGCGGGAAATTATTTTATCATCTCACAAGTCTACCACTAGGAAAACCTACGCTAGTAAGTGGAAACGTTTTTCTTCCTGGGCAGAGACTAAGAGTATAGACCCCTTTTCAGCCCCTATACACCACATTTTGGATTTTCTTGCAGAACTCTTTCATTCTGGGTCTGCTTCCGCTACAATTAGAGTTCAGTTAGCTGCAATTTCAAATTTTCACATTGGCCTGTCAGGAAATAATATCATGTTGCATAAGCTATGTAGAGCTTTTCTCAAAGGGACCACTCTGCTCAGGCCTCCAATGAGAGATCCTCCACCTCCGTGGGATCTAAATTTAATTTTAGCTTCTTTAATATTGCCTCCCTATGAACCTGCAGCTTCTTGTTCCCTGAAGTTTTTATCTTAGAAAACTCTCTTTCTGGTAGCCATTACTTCAGCCAGAAGAGTTTCGGAACTGCAGGCTCTTTGTACCCGTCCTCCGTACCTAGTGTTCCACAATGATAGGGTTTCTCTCAGGACTAATCCTTCCTTCCTTCCTAAGGTCTCTTCAGAAAATAATTTGAATCAGTCCATAGACCTTCCTGTGTTTTTTCCCAACCACTCCAACAGGGCGGAATATAAGTTGCATCAATTAGATGTTTACAGGCAACTACATTTCTATTTACATAGAACTAAGGATATCAGAAAATTGGACCAACTTTTCCTTTCTTATGCTGAGGGTAAACAAGGTCTTCCAGTCTCAAAAGTAACCTTGTCCAGGTGGTTGACTTCTATCATCACTTTTATCTATCAACTGAGGAATAAACAATTACCTGCTAAACCAAAAGGTCACTCCACCAGGGCTTTAGCCACTTCGGTGGCCTTTCAGGCTAGGTTGCTCATGGAATCTATTTGTGCTGCGGCTACGTGGGCCAACCCACATACTTTAATTTTGCATTATAAGTTGGATGTGGTTTCCAGAAACAGAGCAGATTTTGGTTCCACTGTTCTGAAGAGTTTGTTCCAATGAACCACCCAGGATTTTAGGTGCTAGGGATGCTGTACCAACCAGCAAGAATGAAGGCGAGATAGACAACTTAACATAAAGAAGTTATGTACCTACCATAACGTTCCATGTTAGTTGTCTTCTTCTCACCTTCTTTCTTGCGTCCCACCCTCCATCCCCCTATCCTTGTAGACCGAGAAGAGTTACTTATGTTTTTTTCACTGGCTGAGACTTCTCTGGACATTCCTTTCTGTCTAGTAGCCTCTCTGGAGGTTTTATATATTCCAGGATAGGATCCTTTCCTTATTATGTCTGCAGTTAGACTTACCAAACGAGATCTGGGTATCTAGCGCCAGGCATCATGGGATATGGGGTGGCCTCCAGCCAGTATGCAGCTCTCGAGTTTTTGAAGATGGCCGAGTCAGAGCCAAGGATCGGCTCCAAACCCAACCAGCAAGAAAGAAGACAAGAAGAAGACAACTAACATGGAACGTTATGGTAGGTACATAACTTCTTTTTCTCATCTAAAAAAAATTATAGTATATTTAAAAAAAAGCTAGGTTTCGAGGTGTTCTCTAAGTTAAATTGTTATTTTTACAGCATGTTTTACATCGATCTACTTATGTTTTTTGGAGGAAGGCAACTGTGCAGTAAATAATAATATTTCTGTGTATCCATCTACTGTTTAAATTAATCTAGATGGAATTTTCAAAATTTCTCTTTTTCCCTGCAATGACTAACTTTGGTATTCCACCTGAGAAGGTATTATCTGACTATGGCTGGTCCTTTAATGTGATGGCAGAAATGTGAGATTTTTTTCCTGAATAGTATGAATACCTGCATTTTATTTTTTCAATGAAAACTGGTGAAAAAAATATTATCTTAATTTTGCATGAATTAATGATGTAATGTGATCCTATCTCGCCTACATTCTCTACAGATGGGTTCGGAGCCGATCCTCGGCTCCGACTCGGCAACTATACAATAGAACGCAGTCTCTTATTGGCTGAGTTACCTCATATCCCAGGATGCACCACTACTGCTTCCCCAGGTCTCGTTTGCCGCTTCTGAAGCATAGACGTGGTCTCAGACTTGGCTGAGCTAAGTGCCTCTTAGTGACATTTTTTCTGTCAAATTTTGTGCTAAAATTTACCCAAAAGCTGTTTTAACAGCTACTTCTTGTTGTGTGACTGTGATTTAGTATTTTTCTGTGGTAAAATTGTATTTTTTGTGGCAGTGATCCCGTTGAGTTAGAGGGGCCTTGCCCTATCCTAGGCGTTTTACTTAGAGTCTAGGCTGTCGTTGGTAGTTTTTTTTTGGAAGTTTAGTGTGTTGAATTAGTTAACATGTCGAAGGAACATAGACCGTCAGGTTTCAAAAAATGTTCCAAATGTAGCTATAAAATGTCCATTATGGACGACCATTCTTTATGTGTTTACTGTTTGGGCCCGAAGCACCTCCAGGAATCCTGTAGCGTTTGCCACGCTTTTTCCTCTCGCGTGCTCCAAGAGAGGAAAAATAAGTTGATTTTGAAAGGGCTTATTACCCCTTCCTTTGAAGAAGCCCTATCTTCTTCCTCTTCCCCTTCGAGGAAGAAAAAATCTTCAGCTCCGACCAGCCCGTCGGATCCGGCAGCAAAACAATCAAGGCAGGCTTCTCCGTCAGCTCCACGGACTTCAGAGCCGAGGGCGGAACGGTCTGCCTCGATGTCTCCAGCCTCGACTCCTCTGGCTTTGGAGTCGAGAGCTCGGGTGTCGAGAGACGAGTCATCTCCATCGGCTCCACTGCCTTCGGAGCCGATGAGGGTTGCCCGCTCAGACTCTTCCCCTTCGGTGCCGAAGTCTCCATCGGCTCCGAGGGAAATTGCAGTGGTAGTGGAATCTCCCTCGGCGCCGATACTTCTCGAACCCATACGGAGTTGGTCCCCCAGTCTTTCGGAGCCGGCGGAGAAGTCAACTCGGACCCGGTCGGTCTCTTCTCGGTCATTGAGGATGTCTGATTCGGATGAAGACAGGGTGCTTCAAAGGCTTTTTCAGTCTCCGGTCTTTCAAAAGTTGATCTCGGCTCCAGCCCAATTGGCTCCGGAGCCGGTTTCCCACCCTGCTATCTCGGTTCCTCCTCCAACAACTTCGGCGCCGTTGGAGTCAGTGTTGGTGGAGCCGGTGGAGGTTGTCGGGTCGGTTCCGACCCTAACTCCAACCCCGCCCTTCGGGTCGGGGTTCGGTACGCGGACCTCCTCTGTCGGCCCCAGGGGGGGGCGCTTTGGGACCGATCCTTTCGGTTCCGAGCCTCCCTCTCGGTGCGTTGGCGGCGGGAGTTCCGACTGTTGTTATGGCCTTAGGGGGTGGAACCATCCCAGGACTCTGGGGGTCCCGCCTTCAGGGCCATGAGGAGTGCCTTGGCCAAATCCTCTCTGGCCACTTCTACCATCTCACCACCACCTTCCCTTGGCACGGACACTGGCTCCTTTGCAATCCCCCTGTCTCACGACAGCAGAGCCCTTGGGCCTGAGGTTACCCCCATTGGGGGTTCCCTTCTTCCTGGAGGTCCCCCCGAAGCATTTTTGGAGGAACCTCCGAGGAAGAAACAGTGCAAGAGGAAGCGCGTCGACTCCCCTGATGAGTCTCTCACCTCGGATACCGACCTCGATGATGCAGAAGGGTCCCCCAAGTCATCCTCGGATGATGTATCCTTTGCGGACATCTTGGAAATCCTTAAGCAACGAGGCGACTGGCAGTCCAAACCCCCTTCTGCTGAGGAGTCGGTTTTCCTCAAGGCCTTCGGAGCTCAGCCCTCCGCCTCCTGGGTGTCTCCGCCCTTCGATGAGCTTCTGGATTTGATCTCTCGAAGGGTGTGGGAACACCCGGACTCTGTTGAACCGGTGCCAGCTCGCCCCAATAAATTCCTTTCCGCACCCCCTGATAAGGACTTTCTTTCGAAAGGTGTGGCTGTAGATGCCTTGGAGGTGGCAGAGGCTTCGACGTCCGTCCATCCTCCTAATAAGGAGTCTAGGAGCATGGATCGGTACGGGAAGCACACCCTTACGTCAGCGACCTTTACACTAAGGTCTCTGAACTACTTGACGCATTTCATGAGACTGCAGAGGGATCTGGTCAAGGAGCTTTCGGATGCCCTATCCGGTAACTTACCTGAGCAGTTGGCCCAAATGGTTAACTCCCAGTTGGCTACCCTGTCCTCGTTATCCAACTCGTCCATGACGCTCATTTCTTATGCAGCTGAAGGAGTGAGCAGAGCGGCGGGAACAGGTGTTGCTCTACGGAGGCAAGCCTGGCTATGCCTGTGTCACTTTGCGGAGGCCTTTAAGTCTTCCTTTGCCGACGCCCCCTTTGATGGGTCCTCTCTGTTTGGACCCAAGGTAAAGGACACTTTGACTTGCTGCGAACAGGAGGGTAAGACTTTAACTGCCGTAGGGGCCCGGTTTTCACTCTCTTCAGACCGTATCCCAAGGCTCGAAGAGGAGGGAAAATGTGGTTCCATAAGTCTCAAAAGCCTTACTCATCGTAGCAGAGCGATTCCCCTTCCAGAGGCAGAGAAGGGGGAAATTTTTCAGGGAGACGCCGTCCCAGAGATGGCAGAGGCCCCCACAACACTGGAGACCGCGAGTCCTTTCGTGGCTCCTCCTCCTTCCAGCATCCCTGAAGGAGTGTCCGACTGTGCAGCTCCGGAGCCATTCGGGGGTCATTTTTCGAGGCACCTAAAGGCCTAGGAAAATATCACTCAGGACCAATGGGTGCTCCGAATCATCGCCGGAGGTTACACCATTCCCTTCTCTCAACCCTCCCCACCGTCCCAAAGAATCCCGGACCCGCCACCCAGTCAACGGGATCTGGCAGCCAGCGAAATATCGAAGCTGCTTCAAAAAGGAGTCATCCAACCTGTCCCCGCAGATCAGGCTGGATCAGGGACTTACTCAAGATTCTTTTTGGTACCAAAAAAGACCGGGGACTTGAGGCCCATTTTGGATCTCAGCAAGTTAAACCGATCAGTGAAAAAGTCCAAATTCCAGATGGCCACCTTGCAATCCATTCTCCCGCTTTTGGAGAAAGGTGTTTGGATGTGCTCCATAGATCTCAAAGACGCCTATTATCACATTCTGATAGATCAGGCGTCGAGGAGACACTTGCGCTTCAGCCTAGGAGACAGTAATTTCCAGTTCCGTGCACTGTCCTTTGGTCTCACCAAAGCCCCCAGGGTGTTCACCAAATGTTTGGCGGTGGTGACTGCTCACCTGAGAAGTCTAGGATTCCAGGTGTTTCCATACATAGACGACTGGCTCCTAACTGCCACCTCCAGGCATCTACTCTTAAAAACTCTAGCAGCCACCATCTCTCTAGGCAACTCCTTAGGAATCACCTTCAATTGGACAAAATCCGTATTGCTGCCATCGCAGCGTATTCTGTTTATTGGTGCAGAAATAGACTCAAGGCAGATGCGAGTCTATTTTCCTGCGGAAAGGATAGCAATGCTGCAGTCTCAGGTTCGGGCGTTACTCCTCAGACGTCGCGCTCCAGCGAGAATGGTCCTGCAGCTGTTGGGTTCCATGTCAGCCACCATTCTTCTGGTCCCCTTGGCAAGGTTGCATATGAGGATACTCCAATGGCTCCTATCAGTCCAGTGGTCTTATCAAGACCTTCCCCTCAGTCACCACATATTGATCACAGAGACGTGCAAACAGGATCTTCGTTGGTGGCTTCTTTCCTCCAACCTGGATCAGGGGCGACCCTTCGTTCCCCCATCCCCCTCGGCCACGTTGACTACGGACGCCTCCCAGACAGGGTGGGGGGGGCATTATCTGGACAGGTCGGTCCAAGGCATGTGGCACACCGATGAGAGTCTTCTCCACATCAATATCCTGGAAATGAGGGCAGTGCTTTTAACGTTGCAAGCACTGCACGATCACCTCCCTCAGGGTACGATTGCCATTCAGTCCGACAACATGTCGGTAGTCTGGTACTTGAACAAGCAAGGAGGGACCAGGTCTTACCCCCTTTGCAGAGAGGCCATGAAGGTATGGGATTGGGCGATTGCTACCAAACATTTCCTAGTGGCAACACACATTCCGGGGAGACCCAATGTGATAGCCGACAGACTGAGCAGAACTATTCTCTCCCCTCACGAGTGGTCCTTGAACAACAGAGTTGTAACACAGATTTTCACGAGATGGGGCGCTCCATGTTGTGATCTTTTCGCAACTCCCCTCAACGGAAAATGCCAGCAGTTCTTCTCTCTCACCCCAGTTCCAGGGAAGATCCCCAAGGATGCTCTAGTCCAAGCTTGGCCCCCCGGCCTGCTATACGCTTTTCCACAGGTTCCCCTTCTCCCCAAGGTGATTCAGAAGGCAATTCGCTTGGAAAGCAAAATGATCTTAATCGCCCCATACTGGCCTCGTCAAGTCTGGTTCCCCTTTCTTCGCAAATATGCATTGGAGGGTCCCTGGTTCCTGGACCAAGTTCCGGACCTCTTGATGCATCAGTCAGGACAGCTCCATCAGTCCTTCCATTCATTGAAGCTAGCAGCTTGGCTACTCCTCTTCCGACCATAGTCAGGAGCCATTCTTTCAATCCTGAAGTCATGCATATCTTGTCCTCGGCCCACAAGACTTCTACTAAAAAGATGTATAGCAGTAAATGGAAGAGATTTGCTATTTGGGCCCAACTCCGAGGATTAGACCCTATGACAGCCTCGGTGTCAGAGGTTCTGAAGTTTTTAACTTCCCTGTTCAACCAAGGTTGTTCGGTGTCTACCATCAAAGTTCAATTGGCTGCTATTCCCAATTTTCATGAGAGCGTAGAACCACCCTTAATGAGCAACAAGTTGTGCAAAGCTTTCATTAAAGGAGCTTGGCTTCTACGGCCCCCTATATCTCATCCTGCACCACCGTGGGACCTTAACGTGGTGTTAGGTGCTTTAACCTCATCTCCCTTTGAGCCGGCAGCAACCTGTGACTTAAATTTTCTTTCTTGGAAGACTGCTCTTCTAGTTGCTATCACATCAGCCAGGCGAGTTTCAGAGCTTCAAGCCCTATGTGTCAAACCACCATACCTGGTATTTCACAAGGATAGAGTATCTCTTAGACCAAACCCATCCTTTATACCAAAGGTTTGTTCTAACTTTTGTTTGCAACAATCACTGGAATTACCGGTCTTTTTCCCTAAGTATTCAAACAGAGTTGAGTATACCTTTCACAGCATAGACGTGCATAGACAATTGCGTTTCTATTTGGACAGGACACACCAAGCACGTAAATCAGATCAACTGTTTGTGTCCTTTTCGGATAGTAAATTGGGCAAAGCCGTCACAAAAGTCACTATTGCCAAGTGGATCAGAGACTGTATCACTCATATTTATCTAATTTCAAATAGGGAGCTTACAGTTCCAGTGAAAGTTCATTCTACCAGGGTTATGGCCACTTCGGCAGCCTTTCATTCCAAGCTCTCTATTAGTGACATTTGTGCAGCTGCCACGTGGTCTTCTCTACACACCTTTATTTCTCACTACAAATTGGATGTGGCATCTAGGGGTCAAGCTTCCTTCGGTTCCACGGTTCTCAGGAGCGTTTTCCAGTGAGCCACCCAGGAATTAGGTGCTAGGGACGCTGTCCCATCTGTAGAGAATGTAGGCGAGATAGGATCACATTACATCTTTTAGTTATGTACGTACCATAACTTTAGATGTATGGGATCCATCTCGCCTACATTCCTAATAACCCACCCTCCTTCCCCCTGCCTTGTAGGCCAAAGAGACCGGACGATCCGAATTAACTTCTTCCTCTCTTGAAACACTTGGCAGTGTTATAACAACAGTCTATGTGTGTGTGTGCATGTGTGCGGACAAACAAGATCTGGGGAAGCAGTAGTGGTGCATCCTGGGATATGAGGTAACTCAGCAAATAAGAGACTGCATTCTATTGTATAGCTGCCGAGTCGGAGCCGAGGATCGGCTCCGAACCCATCTGTAGAGAATGTAGGCGAGATGGATCCCATACATCTAAAGTTATGGTAAGTACATAACTAAAAGTTATGTGTTCTGCCCCCTAAGCCAATCACCATTATGCTTGTGGGATACAAACTGCACCTAAAGAGCACCATACCCAGTGTTTGTTTTGTTTAGGGCATAAACTTGAATATTGTGGTATTTGTTATAGTTTTAATAAGGCAACCCGAGTGTGGCATATATAAGCACTTTTTGTTAAATGACTAAGTAACATTTGATGTCTCTTGAAAAACAATAAAAAGGAGAGTTCCAAACATTAAAAAATACATAAGTTAATAGGTAGGTACTAGGCTATTGGCCCTAGGGCCTATATAAGCCTAGCCAAAAAGGTACCCTGGCTTTCGCCACCCAAGAAAATTATTTTCCTGTGCTCCTGTCGAGCAGAGCCACAGAGGTAATCCCCGAGGTGAATTTCCTATTTCCCATCCAATCATAAAGATTTTTCTTGAAGAGTGCTAATGAGGAGCTTTGTTTGATATAGATAGGTAGTTTGTTCCAGAGTATGGGAAGTCTCTGGGACAGGAATCTATCCCTCCAGCATGTTCTGTTTATTGTAGTGACAAGGTTTAAGTCCCTATAGTGTGTAGCTCAGAGGGATTGGGATTTCCTTAAGTGGAGCATGTCCAACAGCTCTGGGTTTAACAAAGCTTTGCATGTTAGGCAGAGATCGGTAAAGAAAGACAGATTCTACAGCACATAAGAATCACATTAACATTAATATTAACTTAAACAAATTAAAGTAATATACTCCAAATGGAAAAAGCAAACTTATGAAAATGAGAAAAAATAAAAAACAGTCACCAGAGAAAAATTGATAGTCTTCCACTTTTAATACGCCAACAAACACAGAGATACCAAACGACTCGTTTGGTATCTCTGTGTTTGTTGGCGTATTAAAAGTGGAAGACTATCGATTTTTCTCTGGTGACTGTTTTTTTATTTTTTCTCATTTTCATAAGTTAACTTAAACAAAACCTGCAAGAATTATTTTGCAGGCTCAGGAACTTTATCCGGTCGTCCAGAATGTATGATTGTGGAAAGACCAAAACTGATTCCTACAGAGATTCTCTTTCCAACAGAGCCACCCAGAGCCATTCCTCTTCTGTGTCTATCAGTTGTTGATTATTAATGCTTTACCACAGATTATTGAAAAATTGTCCATGAAGTGGCTTTACAACATTAACAGACTACACAACTGAAGGTTATGAGAAGAAAAAAGAGCTCTAATCTTTTATCCTATGAAGAAAAGGGCAACTTTTAGATGAAGCTGATTAAGACTCCTCATTCCCTAAACTGAACCATGAGGTTACACTCTCTTAGTTCTCTGGCACCCATCTAGAAAACATAACATTTGAGGAAACTATTAATTTCATGGGAGCGTGTGGAGTTTCTTAGACCTAGAAGAGACCTCCTCTTCCCCAAAGAAAATATACATGAAGAGGTCTTTTACAAAAATAAAAATTGCTAGTGTAAATCATGGACTCAAACTAAATATCAAGAAATTTATAATTACATCATTTGGCAAGCATAACTTCCCTTGTAACCATCACATTGACAACACACCCCTGAAAGTTGATCCAGTAGTCAGGGATCTGGGAATCAACTGTGCTCTGATAACAAATTCTCCACTATTACAAGGGACATCTTTTTCATTACAAGTTTAAAATCTAAAGGTATGATATTCAGATCCAGAGATGTAATGATTCCACTGTATTTGGCTCTCATCAGGCATACCCCACTCAGTATATACCTGGCCAAACACTTATCACATCTGGAGGAACCACAGTAATTTCTCACTTACAAAATCAAGGGCCTAAATCACAAAAACTGTGCTGACCATCCTGAAGCCTTGTCCCTCGTCTTGGTATGATACAGGCTACTAAGAGGCAACCTTTGCTTCTTGTATAGAGCCTTAACAGACCCTGTCCTGTCAAACCTGTTATACATTAACAACTCCAGTGGTAGCATGAGCATCTGTTCAGGGGATCTCAATCTCTTTTGCAACATAAATAGAACATGTTGGAGGAATAGGTATGTATCACAGAGAATATTTCTTTAATAGAACCATCTTCCACTTCATATAAAGAAAAGTACTTCTCTTACTCTTTTCAAACGAAATTTGGATGAATAGATTGGAAACCCCAAATTCACCAATTTAACACCCATATCCCTCATGGATAGGGGCAGCAAATAAAAAAAAGGTCACAACCCTTATTTTGCCTGCCTCTGAGTTATTCATATGCAAAATATAAGGGCTAAAAACTACCATGGGGACTTAAGGCTAGGCTTCCTAAGATCCTCACAGATTGATAACCTAGTAAGTACCTATGAACCTATGAAAATGTTGTGCTTGCCAGAGCTAAAGTATGCTATTGCTCCACTGTTTCAGATTTTGAGGATGACATGAAGATCGGCTATCAACATCTTGACACTCAGTCCCCCATCCCCTGAAAGAACTGATGGGATCTACAGAGCTCCAGTTGATAAGCAGGATCTTTATAATAGAAAGAAGATAATTCTACAATGCCTGTCTCTTCAACAACATAGTGTAGGAAGACTATAGCTCTAGTCACTCTTCCTTGAGTCAAGGTTGCTGGACATGTATGGGGAAAAAGGTGTAGTAGGGCACTCAGTTACCTGGCTCATATTATAAAATATCAACATTATATGAGGGAAGTACAAAATACATACAAAACCTGTCAGATTCTACCAATAAGGATAATATGTTAAAGATAAATGACACATCTGTTTAAAATAGATGTCCATGCACTGAAACATGCTTATGATTTAGTAGATGCACATTTCAGGTCAGTCATGTCTGGAGTTTCCCAAAGATGGCACACTTGGATCAGGGCAGAGAATTATACTGAGGACATTAAATCTCTGTTTTTGAACATACCAGTAAATCAGGACATAATTTTTTGCCATTCAGTTGATGATATCACAGAATGAAGGTCATTACAAGATTCTCATTTAAGCTAATTTGTCATCTTCCCATTTCACAGTTTGGAAGGAATTATCATAACAGCAAAAGGTCATTTTACCACAAACATTTGCTTTAGAGCAAATAAAATTAGGCAAACATGTTTTAGAGATACCATTTCAGGACTGCCCAGTAGTATCTCTACAGAGACCTCAGGCAAATTCCATATTAGGTCTCACAGGCTTTGTTACTGGTGGAACAGCTTCTGCAAAAAAGCAGTACAGTGGATATCCCACCTAATGATGTCAATGCTTTTATTCCAAGCCATTTCTAGTGTCAGAAAAGAATAATGCTGTAAGACCACTACTATGTTTTATAGAACTGAATGTACTTATCCAAAGAAAATCAAAGCAGTAAAATTAAATGCAGCTTTTCCATTCACAGAAGGAATTTTACATAGCTACATTAGACATGTAGATGTGTGTCTGTATATCCCAATATGGCCATCTCACAGACAATTCCTGAGATTTTAGATAGCTCACTATCACTTTCAGTCTTGCATTTTAGGATATATACATTCCATAGATTAATTACTAGATGTTTAGTTCTACAGCCCCCAGATTAATTCCCAAATATTTGTCTCCAGTATTTGAATGCCTGCCTGCACTTGTTTATATTTGCTCCACTCATCTCTGCTAACTTTAGGCTCCTCTGTGGCAGCTCTTTTATGTTCCCATGTGTGAAGGTTCCCACAATATGGTGGTAACCTGTCTAGACCCAAATCAAGAAGAATCTCCCTTCCAGGAGAATCTGACGCACACCAGCTCTCTATGGGTTGGGTCCCTGGGGTATCTGTCTGCCACACATCTCTGAGTGAGATGGGCCCAGGTGAAGAGCCATAATGCTGTGGCATACACTGGGCTTTCCTTCCTTATGCCTTAGCTTCTTCTGATATGCTCAGCTTACATCCCCGGGGATGAGGAGGTGGGGGTGCAATGATGCTGTTGGAGGAAACATCCCTCCTTGGCTGGTCCCCTACCTGAGCAGTGGCTCTGTTGTTATCACCACCCTGGTATCCCATCTGAGGCTTATGACATAGCTGTCTCCCCAGCATGTCACCACAACCTCCACCACAGAAGCAACAGGCAGGAAATGCCTCAACATTCCTCCTCCATCCTTGCCAACTTCATTGGGTCCCAGAGCCACTAACTGAACTCAGGTTGCCTGGGTTCTAATCAGGGCTTTATCCCTATATGACAGCTTTGCTGGCAACATATCTTCCTGAGGTTTGTTGATTACTGCTAGCAGGTCAGTCCCAAGAACAATTGTTAGATCACATGAGTATAGCAATCTATTGTATGCAGTCTTTAGAGATCATCATAAATTACAAAATATCAAACCTAACTCCTGCAACTTCAGTGGCTTTTTTAGAGGCTACATTATACTCATTTCAGATGAAAATATTTCTACCTTAGAGCAAATAAATGGAAATTCAAAATGTGATGACAAATTTGTCTCAGCTGCAGGTCATTACAGCAAGGCAGTATCCATACGATTTGGGATACATGTCATCTTGCATTTTTTCAGTATCCCTAAGGTTTGGGATACATGTCTTACATTTTTATGGTTTCTTATATTAAATTCCACATGAGATGACCTTACCGGGTTCTTGAGAGTATGTGGCACAAATTTGCAGATTCTCTGGAAGCAATGATATTATTCTCTGTTTAACTAAAAAGGAGCTTCTGAGTTGGTGGATTTAGCCAACCTGTTCAAAGACATATGTCTGATTCCTTGTCCAGTGTGTCAGCACAACAATAGACTATGCAGATTATTATTGAGGACCCACTTCAGCAAATCATTAGTGCAGAGCACAACAGGAGAATATTCTTCTTCTCATCTCAAAACAGATTAAAGTAGGATTCTGATTCTTCACATTATTTCAGGATAACTTCTTTCAGGGCCACCTTCAGTTCAGTACACACAACACAGTTATGACATCCAGAAGCGAAAAGGTGGACAACACAGCTTTCTAACACTGAAGATTCACTTATTGTCTAGGGCTGGGTCATTCAGCCCTATCTATAGCTCTGCAGTATAGCTTTCTAGACTGATGAACCAAAAAGCAGATTCCCTCAGGAGGCAAATAGTTCTATTTTATGAGTGGAAGTTAGAACCACTGATATTCAAGAGCTTGTACAATACAGATACATATCAGAAGTAGAACTATTTGACACACAGCTCAGTAATCAGTCCAAGAACCTTTGCATAATTTTCCTAATGTAACTCTGTGGATATATGACCTTCTCATTCCCATGGACCCAAACATTACTAAATGATTTTCTTCTAGTCACTCTAATTCAGAAAGTACTTATTAAGGAAATATAAAACAGAGACAACTTCTTTTTCATAGAACATTTTGGTGGTAACTACCATAACTGTTTTTATTCTTTTTGTCACATGTTCTGCCTTGCTGCCTGCCAACCATACGAGAGCATCAGTAACATGCTCCAGGGTTTGGTATGAAATGGGTATCAGTGAGGACATGACATCACTTCTACAAATAATATAACTCCTCAAGACTTCCCTGACCTTCTGGAAGCCTGCACACCTTTATTGTTTTCAGTCTCATCCAGGGGCTTTGTCATAGAACTGTGAGCCTTCTCAAATGAGGTGAGTTGCCAATGTCATGTCTCTCTTCCCTTCTACTTGATAGCTCTGTCAGGTACCCAAAATGCTAATCAAATTCTGGTTGCCTAGGTCATAGACCAGACTTTAACCCTCTATGCCAATGGAACCTTGATGAAGTTCTCTAGACTTACTGTATGGCCCTTGCCTTTTTGCATGTTTTTACTAACTCATCAGCAGGGAAGGTGCTGCTTCAGTCTCAATAGGTTAATAGGTTCATACTAGGCTATCTGCCCTAGGGCATTTATGAGCCTAGCCAGAGTGTGTTTGGCTTTCGTCACCCATTTTAAATGAATTTTGCTATGCCCTTTTTCGAGGTTAGTATACTGTGCCTCTGTCTAACAGTGACACAGAAGTGATACCCTGGGTAAACCTACGATCTCCCATCCACTCATCAAGATTCCTCTTGAAGAGAGTCAATGAGGGACTCTGCCTAACCTGGACTGGGATTTTATTCCAGAGTGAAGGGAGCCTCTGGGTTATGAATCTGTCCCTCCAGCATGTCCTATTTATTTCAGTGCTGAGGTTCAAGTCTCTTGAGCGCGTAGCTCAATGGGATTTGGATTTTCTGAGGTGCAGCATGTCCATTAATTCCGGGTTGGACATGGCTTTATAAGTCAGGCACAGATCGCCTCTGAGCAGGCGGTATGCCACTGAGTAGAGCTGGAGTTTCTTTAACCGGGCAGCATATGGCATCTGTTTGAGCCCTTTGATCCTCTTGGTGAGGTACTTTTGGGGTCTTTCCAGTTGCTGCAGGTGTCTGGTAAGGTACATCCCAAAGGGGCATTGTACTCAATTATGGGCCTGATGAGGGATGAGTAAAGAGGCACGATGACCTCCCCTGATCTAGATGTGAATCCCTTCATGATTAGGTGGGCTATATAAAATGTTTTTCTAACCACTTTGGCCACGTGGTTTTCAAATGAGAGATTGCTATCAACTTGGGTCCCCAGGTCCCTAATTACTTCTTCCATACTTAATGGATTACCACCTATGTGGTAATTTGTGGGCACTTTGTTTTTGCCAAAGGGGATGACTATACACTTTTTGGCGTTTAGCTTGAGGCCATGGCTCTGGCACCAGTTGTCTGTTTCTATGAGGCCCTTTTGTATGATGCTTGTGTCGGCTGGAGAGTCGATTATGGTGCTTAGTTTGCAGTCATCTGCGAACTTGATCAGCCACAGTCCTTCCGTGTTGGCCTGTACCTCCGAGAAATATATATCGAACAAGACAGGTCCCAGGACTGAGCCTTGTGGGATGCCACTTGTAACTGGTTTGGAGTCTGACATGGTTCCAGCAATTCTAACCATGTGGGTTCTGTCCTTGAGCCAGTTTGCAACCCATCTAGTGACATAGGGGTTTATATTTAAGCTGGTGAGCTTATCTATAATGCCCAAGTGGGGTATTGTATCGAAGGCTTTTGTGAGGTCCAGGTAGGCTGTGTTGACCACCTTCCCCTTGTCAAAGGCCTTGGTGACTGTTTCAAAGAAATCAACCAGGTTTAAGAGGCAAGATCTGCCCTTAACAAAGCTGAACTGGGTAGGATCCAGTGTCTGTAGCTCCCCAATATCTTTATTTTGAGGTCCATGATGATCCTTTCCATAGCTTTGCAGACCAAGCTAGTCAGGCTTATGGGGCGATAGTTTCCAGGATCCATTGAGGCACCACCTTTGTGGAAAGGGACCACTGTTGCTGTACGCCACTCTTTGGGTACATATCCTGTAGTAAGGCTGAGATTGAACAGTAGTTTTATGTTTGGGTTTAGCTCTTCTTGGAGTTCATGTAGGTCGCAGCCTGGGACACCGTCTGGTCCCATTGATGCTGTGTTTTTTGCTTTGGAGAGGGCGGCTCTTACCTGAGCATCTGAGATGTCAGGGGGGACAGCACTCTGCTGGGATAGATATTTGCCCTATTGGTGGGGGGGGGAGTTTGCACTGAACCTGTCAGCTAGGATGTTGGCAATATCTGTGGGTCCGGTGTATTTTTTGTCATTTTGGACTAATTCTGACCATATCTGGAAATTCCCACCCAGGTTCCTAACATAACTAAAGAAAGCCTTGTGATTATCCTTAGTGTCCTGTGCAATTTTTCTCTCAAAGCTGGCCTTGGACGATTTTATGAGTGCCCGTAGTTTTTTGCTAATACTGATCAGAGATGCCTTCCCTTTTTGGGATTTTGCTCTATCATGTAGTAGATTCCTCCTTTTATTGTATAGTTTGTTTATGGCTGGGGTCCACCAGACTGGACGCCTGCCTTTGGAGGATTGGGTCTTGGTTTTATATGGGATTGCATGATCCATGCATTCCTGAAGGTGTTCATAGAATGTGTTTATAAAGGATTCTGCAGTCTGGGCCATATTTTCCACAGGCCCGGGGGCTTTGAAAGATTCCACCTCGGTTTTGAGGAGTGTGAAATTTGCTGTAGAGAAGTTTCTCACTGTGGTTTTCTGGGCAGGGGGTGGGGTCGGGATGTGAATATCCAGTGAGATTAGTTTATGGTCTGATCTTACTAGTGAGGGATACACTTCTGGTCTGGAGCATAGAACCCCCATGTTGGTGATGATCAGGTCCAGTATGTTTTCCCCTCTTGTGGGAGTGGTAACAAGTTGTTCCATAGCATTTGAGTTTATAAATTCTAGGAACCTTTGGGCTAGGGTGTTGGAGCTAGAGTAATGCTCCCAGTCTATGTTTGGGTAGTTGAAGTCGCCCAATATAATGGTGTTTGGAGAGATCTTCATATTTTCCAGTGTTCTCAGGAAGGCCGAGTGGGGTTCCTGGGTTTGGGAGGGTGGTCTGTAGCAGGCTATAAACTGGAAGGCAGTTTTACCCACTGTTAGTTCACATGGATAGTCTCTGATGCTTCGTGCTGTGCCACCAACCTGGAGGTGTGGGTATCTTTGACGAATATTGATACTCCCCCTCCTTTTGTGGCTCGGTCCAAGTTTTGGGGCCAAAAAGCATGGTAAGAGGTATAACCAGGTAGTGCTGGGGTGCTCTTGGGAGCCTTGAACCAGGTTTCTATTACTGCACAGATATCGATGTTCTCCATGCTAAGGAGAGTTTTGAGTGCGTGTATCTTGAGGTTTAGACTTCTGGTGTTGAGTAGCATTACTCTTAGTTTCTTATCCCTTGTGATACCTATGGAGGTGGGTTTGTCTTTTGATCCTTGCCTAAAAAAGGCACTATGGGGGTGGCAAGAGCCTTTGCCAATATCCGAAAGCCCAGGGGTGACAAGGTGAAAGCCATCCCTAGCGAAAATTCGTGGCTTGTTGAGCATGTCATCCCAGGCTGACAGGCATTGGATCCCCTTTGAATGACACCAATACTTAAGCCAATTGTTGAAATTGATCATCTTGTCTTCATATTGTGGCATCATTCTTGGTGAGGTAAGATGCTACTCAAGGTCAGGGTCATACCTGCCTGGGCTACATGCTCAGAGAGCTCCTCTATGTCTCTTTTCATGTAGTCCAGGGAGGTACATCTCAGGTCATTCACACCAGCATGGACAATGACTGAGTCATATTTGTACTTGCCTTGGAGTGACCTGAGTGCTTGTGTTATGTGGCGGATCCTAGCGCCCAACAGGCAGCTCACCGTGACCTTCTCCTTGTTCAGCCTGGTGAGCGGGACGTCAGTGTGCCTGACGATAGAGTCACCTATTACAAGTGTATCAGGTGTGTTGTTTAGCCTTAAGGGCTGTGACTGTGTGGCACACTGGCTTTGTGAGCTATGTGTTGCACGTGTTTTGTTTTGGGGTAGCGGTTGCTTGGGTGTCTGCTTTGGAGGTCTCTGCTGCTTAGGCAGATTTTTATTTAGAGCCTCTGAGTACGTTTTTGTGTGTTTATGTGTTTGGTTTGCTGTCGTGGTAGGTCTATGTGAGACTGGAATTGTAGTGAGTGTGGTTTCCTTCTCCTCCTGACTGGTTACGTCAGTACTGAGTTGAGAGAGCTTAGCCTCCAGTTTGGCTCAAGATATTGAATAGCTTTTAGCTTGGAGAAGAGAAGGGTGATTCATTTAAATGAATTATTTTCATGCGAAGTATCAAACATCCTAAATGAAGCAAGAAAATATACTACAAGGAAGTCTTCTGTACATAAATGGAAAATATTTTCTTTTGGACTGCTGTACAGGTCCTAGATCGATTGTTCAGTTCCAGGAATCTTGAGCAACTTCAACTTTTTCTATGAATCAGACTTAGCATTCTGCTCCAAGTACTTGTTTTGTCACTTTCTGAATTTGTGCCATTTTTTTCTGAAATGGCAGCAAATCCATTTGTTAAGCCCTTTCTGAAGCATATTCTGCATTTAAGATCTTTAGGAAGACATGCCTCTCCACTCTAACACTTGAATTTAAAGTTGCAGAATTTTAACTCTGTCTCTTTTTGACTTGGCTCACTTAGTGGGCAAGAAATACTTTTCCTAGATAACTCCCTTTCAAACTGCAATAACCTTAGGAAGAAGGATTTCAGAGTTACAAGCTTTCATGTGCAAGACACCTTATACAGGTTTTTCATAATGGAAGTGACTCTGAAGTCTAATCCCTCATTCATGCCCAGAGTTGTCTCATCTCTGTCTGTCACCCAGTCCATTCATATTACACTCTGCTGTCAAAATATCAAAATGAAAGGGAACATTAAGTTAATCCATCTTACACATAAATAAAAAGACTGGTTATCTTCTCAGTAGCAACATGATATTGAATTGAAAAACTACTGCCTTTCTGAGCCCCTGCTTAGGAATGGTAGAAACTTGTCCTGAAATTATGAAGTCCATTGATAAAAGTATTTAGGTGTAATTAATTAGCTGTCTTGCAGTAGATCTTTGAGTACAAGTTCACTGCAGACACGATATGATAACAACTTCTGTGTGTTGCTCATCCTTGTGTTTGTGTATTGTCTGCTGCTTTCCTTAGTTATACTGCATTGTCACACTATTTAATACCCTGATGTGATTCTCAGTACAGTATGTTTAAGGAAAAATGCACCATTGCTACACACCAGCTACTAAGTACATGGCTGTGGTTTTCTTACATTTTATCATTAAAAACTACACTTTAATGGTGATCTTTTCAAAAGCATTGCAGTTTTCACTCATACTTAAACTATTCATTTTTTACAGTTTCTGTATACCTTACTTAAGATATTGCATAGTAATAGTTATACTTTGGGGTACCTCATCATATTTTCTGATGAGGCAAGGACAATGCATTACATTTTTACCATGCAACTCTAATTCATTTCACAAATTGAGGGTAACTGTTTACCACATTAAAATAATAATGTGATTTCTAAAACATATTGATGAAAAGTATAGGAAATACAAAAATATAATTTTCTGGACAGCTACTGTTTAGATGTTATTTTATAATGTACAAAAGTATTAAAGTGCTTGAAAGTTAAGAAATGTGAGAGAAAGGACAACAAATTCTGATGATTACTCTTAATAAAAAGGATTGCAGCAGGTACAGTACAGAAAAATTGCACAAGTATATCTAATAATAACAAGCACATTCTAAGATCACATCAGTATGTGGAGAGCAAAACCTGCAAACGGGATCTGGAAAAATAATTTTTGATGTTTTATTTACTGTAGTACAAATATTATGTAGTATCAGTATCTGCAGCATATAAATACAGAAACTAAAACATGTACATTATTGGTTATAACCTTCAAACCCCATTTCCCAACATAGCATAATTTCAACTAAGTGATGAGGACAGTAAGGCAAAGAGATGTTTGAAAGATTGAAACATTATAGAATAAGCTTAAGAAACATCTCTACAGCAGGTGTGCCAAGAAATCTTAAAATAATTTTTTTTAAGTGAGACATACTGCAAAGCAATCAGCCATTTTTCTGTTTACTATTAATTATACTTTATTAATCATGCTGCTCACATTGCACACAGCAGTTTGCATTGCATACCATGGTGTATCCACTGTAAATGGGAGCATTGTAGTACTAAACAGTCACAAAAGATATACATCAAGATGCATGACACATCATTGTGAAGTCCTGCTCTAGGATACACAGCTGCATAAGTAGTACTATGCCAAGTTATATTAACAAACTGCAATGCAAAGAATCCCAGGAATCTGCAAATGTGTCCTTACAGCTTTGAAAGCATGTCTCATGTCAGCAGAATAATGTCTGAGTGGGTATGAGAAGTGTCTAGTACAATGAGAAGATAAAAAATGCACGTGTGAGTGTGTGTGTGTGTGTGTGTGTGTGTGTGTGTGTGTGCTTATATATATATATATATATATATATATATATATATACACACACACACACATGCACACACACATACATACATGCATACACAACATACACAACATCAAATAGTAACCTGGAATGTGGAAACCCTGGGCTTAGCATTCCAAACGTGTGTGTGTGTGTGTGTGTGTGTGTGTGTGTATATATATATATATATATATATATATATATATATATATATATATATATATATGGGATCCGTACTGATCCCCAAAGGAATTTTTTACCGAAACAGAAATGGCCAGGCATACTTACGCAAAAGTGCTTTTCACCAAAGAAGCACTTTCGCAGAAGTATGCCTGCAGCTAGAGGGAGTTGTGGGGGAATGACTGTTGCGGAGACCGTACCACAGTGCGGATAAAGGAAAACTTCCCTTCTACTCACTGTAGTGTGATCTCGGAGCGAGAATATTAAAGTAGGGGGGGTGCGGCTTGCCCCCCTGCATAAACATTAATTTACTGTTTTTTCTATTTTTTTTTAACACACTTAAGCAAAAGTGCTTTTCCGGTCAAAAGGGCTTTCGCTAAAGTGTGTTCAGTGATAGTGGATTCGGACTGTTGAACTTTCTTTCAAGAGTCCTAAATCCATATACATATATATATATATATATATATATATATATATATATATATATATATATTTATATATAAAATCACCATTACTATCATCCTTACCATCATCAACCCCCTTTTTTCCCAATTTTTCTACATGTGGTGGAGTATCACATCAACTGTTGCCGTCGCTGTCATTTCAATGCTACACTCATACCTCCTTTGTCAGTCTTCTTTCATGCAATCCATCTCTTTGCTGGGTGCCCTTGTTTCTTCTGGCATTTTTCCTGTCTGTCCCGATTTGTATTCAGCAGATTGTTTTCTCCTTTATTGCATGTGTGCCTGAGCCACCATAATGTGTTCTCTTTGACTTTCTTTATAACTAGAGCCACTTGGGTTTCTGCTATGATGTCCTCATTTCTTCATTTGTCCCACATTATTCATCCTACTACCCATCTCAAACAGATCATCTCCCTCACCTCTAGCTTCCTCTACTTTCACTACGTATGTTTCTGTACCATACAATTGTACTAGTCATATCATTGCACCTTACTTTTCAAGCTTCTTTGGCTTTCTACTGTCACACACTATCCCTGATACTCTTTATCAGCTAGCTGCAGCCTATCTGAGTGTAGGTTTCACCTTCTCATTTAGAATTCATGTCTCCTCAACCACCATTCACAGATACTTGAAGCTGTTAATCTGTTCTACTGGTTTCCCTTCTATCTCAATTTTCATCTTCTTCTGATTTCCTTATTTGCTCCCATTGCAACTGTCTTATCTGTACTCCATTTCAAGACATGTGCCTTCAGTGTTGCTTTCCATTCCCCTTTAATCTCTTGAAGTTCTTGTTCAGAGTTTACTTGTAGTGCAGCATTATCTGCATGCAACAGTTTTGTTAATCTGTTCCCCCCGACCTGTAGTCCTCCACCAGTATGAGCAGCAGTGAGCTCAGAGCTGAACCCTGATGCATATCCATTCCCAATGGGACGCCTTTTGTGATTTTTATATACATATATATGATATATATATATATATATATATATATATATATATATATATATATATATATATGTTTGAAATAAAACTACAGAGGCATAGCTGGGGTTAGACAAAGGCATAAGGCGTTATGAGGCACAATTGGCAGATGTGAATTGGGTGGTAGTGCGGTACCAGCATTCAGAAATAATTGCTGATACTGCATTTGTGGTCCAGGCTTATTGGAGATATTAGCTGTAGCAAGATGCTTATTGCATTTGTAGTACATTGTTTGCTACAGTTTTTAAAGAAGAAGAGCTTTATTGTTCCTCAAGTCTGAGAGGATTTGTTTTTTATTACTCAACTTAGAGCTGAGGTGGAGCCAAATTGGGGGTCTGCACGAAATGCCAACACACCTACAATTCTGTATATATATAGATAGATAGATACATAGACATATAGATAGATACATGTGTGTGCATGTATGCATGTACAACAAGAGACAGAGAGGGAATGAAAAATTAAGAAGCAAATAAATAAATAAATATTCTTCATGGTTGTCATCTTTCATAGAGTACCTGGTATTTTAACTGTTGCTGTGGTCTATATTGTATTTGATAAAGTTCCAGCAAAATTTTTCTAAAGTATGAAAGCTGATTGTAAGGTTATATTATATGACAAGCTAATTATAAGCTTATATCATCCTTTTCACAATATTGATAGACATCTTCTTTTTGTTATTATAGCCTCAGCAGCACTAAAATGATTTGGGAATATGTGATCACAGGTAGGCAGGTGATATATAGTGCAGTCTAATTTAAGAATGGCCTCATTATTCTAGTTTTTGGCTGTGCAGCAGTGGTTCTTCGTATTCAGTTAAGTTTATGTTCTTCTTCATGACATCTTTGGCTGTTTTATTGCACTAATGTCTGATAGCTCAGAAGGGGGTCTGATGCATTTCCAGTGAGTATCATCATCATGAAGTCTGTCAGTATGGCTCAGTGCTCCTGTTTATGGGGTTATGCCTTTGCTACCATCACTTTCTTGGATGAAGTTTACAAAAATGTTTTACAGGTCCATGTAAGCCATATGATTTTCTGCACAGATGCACTGCTGTTCCTTCCATTGTCCTTGTATTAATTATTTTTATTGATTTCATCACCTGCTGCACTTGTTTATGTAAGTGGAGTGGGATGGGGTATGACTACCTGTATTCACTACATGAGATGTATTTTACATTAGTGATTTGCAGATCACTCAAGAAATATGGTAGTTCTAAACAAACACATACACCATGCTTTAAAGCCCTTGACACCCACTTTTGGGAAACAGTTAAGACATATTTTGCAAATCACTACATACACTATGATGCTCAGTACACACACTACTACTTTCTTCTAGGTGTCTATGTCTTTTTCTTTTTTATTGCACATTTTTAGCAGTTTATCTGCAGGAGGGTGAAATGCATGCTTGCCTTTCGGACTTCAGAGAAACTATTTTGTAGATCACTGCAAGCAATGTGATACTCCTATAAAGAATGCTTTTCTTCAATTGCACTTTTTTATTCATAAATTGGAGTGGGAGGGAGTGCACAAGGGGATCCCAGGGGGGGGGGGGGTCTCTGTTATCCTGTCAGACCATATCCTTACAACACTATATTTGGATCACTAGAAACAGTGCAATATGTCAAACTACTACATTTTTTCTGTGCCTGTTCTACATTATCCACTGTGCTTGGGAGTTCACATACAATTTTCCAATTTTTTTTTGGTCTAGTTCATTTACTGAATTACTGAAGTCACTTCTGTTAAATTATTATAATTATTATTATTATTATTATTATTATTATTATTATTATCATAGGATCATCGGAGGTTACTAGGCTAATGGCCCTGGGCCCTTACAAGCCTAGCCAAGAGTTTATCCCCAATAAGAAACCTCAGTCAGCACTTGTCGCCCCCTGTCAATGAGGAACACTGGTGGATGTATATCTGCATTTTTTACAAGCTGCAGATCTTTCTTGTAAATTTCAACCACTGAAACAGACACACACATATTTTAATTAGTACTTTTATTTATATCATCCATATTAATGCCCAACAGTCTGTTTCAGTTAAAGTACTTGTGCAGCTCATCCTTTTCAAAAACACACCTCACCAAGTTTAATTATCTTTTTATTTTTATTTTATTATTACTCCTGTATGCACACTTTTGCATTTCAACAAAGAAGCACTTACACACACACACACACACACACACACACACACACACACACGCACGCACACACGCACACACGCACACACACACACACACACACACACACACACACACACACACACACACACACACACACACACACACTGCTCTCTATCAGAAGTGCAACACTTGATAGTGAAGCAGTAAAAGAACAAATGCTAAAACTCACTGCTATGCTTTTTAAATATTTTTGTTAGAGGATTACATTCCCAATGTATTGGTTCTGCACCCTCCCTTTCTTACTAGTTAACTCCAAGATTGCTGCACTTCAGATTAAAAGAGGTATACTCAGGTATAATGTAGTCTCATACTTGGTATATATTGGCTGCATTTGCGTTTGTAGTTCTACATGTCCAAAGAACAGTTATGGTCCACATATACTTTCAACAGACACCATTCACAAATACAAATGACACTTAACCAGTACCATCTCAAATGCCAATCACAGATTTGAAATAAAATAATGCTTTTCTACAGATATTTAGCTGGCTTTCTCTTTCTGTACTTCTTCTAAGCAACGGTGAATATATGCTGCCGCGTTATGCATTTTACAGTATCCCCAAGACTGGTAGATGTTCATCAGTATCACTGCTGTCCAGAATTCAAACGTCTATGGCTTTCCTCCACACATGGATCCAGGCAGCAGGGGGATGAGCTTTCAGAGTGAGAAAACAGCAACCTGGGTGCCAAAACATGTAAGTATTTTCTTGCCACCCTCAAGAGTGGTCCTTTAGGCTTCACAAGATCCATGTTTGGCTTTGATCTTCCATTGCTGACAAACGGGATAAGTTTTTTGACAAAAGAGTAATTCTTAATGACTTACTTCACCGAATAAGGTTTTTGATGGTGTATTTGTATAGTGCTTGTGTACACTTCATGACAACCAACCTTCCATTCCTTCCTTCAGTTGCACTTTAGAGAGAAAAAAAGCTGCTCCTATATATTGAGGACTTCATTATAATATTTTTTTGTATTTCTGATTTTGTCTGTTGGGACTTATTTAGGGCAGGGTAAGTATGTGTAATGTTTGTGAATGCTTGAGGAGATTCCTTCCTACCGACTCTTCCCAGTGGCTTCAGGCTTTCTCTCTCAGCTGGAACATGGATTTCCATACTAGTCCTACTGTTCCTACTCCTGATGCTCCTAAAGCAGATCCTAAAAAGAAAAAAAGCTTCTAGGCAACACTTGCCTTCTGTGGGTCTCTGTCTGTGCCTCTGTCAATGGTGGGTGACTCTGCAGTGGCCACTGCTAGTTCCTCAGACCACTCACTTTTTTTCTCCTGGAATCCTCTGGTGTAGCTCCTACAGCTGTTCCAGTGTTCATTCTGAGAAAGAAAGAATGGAGCTTTCCCCCCATGACCCATTCCCCATGTAGAAAAGCATCCCATAGTCTGTCTCCATTTAGGGATGTTCCTAGAAAAAAAAAGCAAAAAGTTAGACATAATTCTTCTGAAAATAGTGTTTCTGTCAATAAAGATGAGTTACTTACAATGGCTAAGGGCTACTTGCAGATTTTAAAGCCTGTGGAGTAACATACTAATTTGTCCTTAATTTAATGTTCCACTCTTCCTGATGAAAATATTTTAGATAATTTTGATCTAGCTAGAGACAGGGCTTCATCACAGTTTTCTTCACATACCTCTGACATTGATTTGGGTCACAGTAACTCTCCAGTTTCTCCTTTTGAAGAATTCTCTTCAGCTGAGACAGTGTCTGGAATGAATGAATTATTTAAGTGGGAACAGGTGGATGTTCCCTCTTTAGTTATGAGATACGATGACATTACAAGTTGATATGCCACATTCAACTTCCATCTGTCCTATTATACCAGCCTTGGAGGATACCATTGAATTTACCTGCAATAATGCTGATAGACAAGCTTCAGTCCCCAAAAAGGCAGACAGACTTTACAAAGTTTCCCATTTCAAAAAATATTTGTTTTTATATCTCAGGTATGATCCAGATGTTACTTCTATTCCTCTCCAGCTCCTAAGGTTTTAGATCTGATGTTGTCCTTTTCATTCTTCCTCAACCCATGGGTTGGGATCCAGTCCTTGGATCTGACTCAGATGAATACTCCAGACTTCAGATCAAGCTGTTGAGCTCATCCCTCAACCCATAATGCACTGATACACCCCCATTACCTCAGATCTCGTTTGCCGCTATTGCAAACAGATGAAGGTTCCTCTCTTGAGCTTTCAAAGTGATATTTTGTGAGTTTTGTAGAGTTTTTCTTCTTTTTTTTGAAAGATACTTCTCTTTATATTTATCACAAAAGGATAAAATGGTGCTAAAATGAACTTATAACCAAGTAGAAAGCACCACAGTCGAGCTGGATATAGGCAAACAGTTTATTCAGTTCCAAACACCGAACACAATGTAAAAAAGACCCACACTTAACGCTGTAGAAGTACAAGTAACGTTTTCGTCATCATCTTCATCAGATAAATTTCACAATCACATAATTCCCTTTATATAGACACACTAATTACAAAAAAACTAAATAAATCCAATTAATCAATTAATGTAAACAGGATGTCATTAAAAACTGTCCTTATATGGTCATGTCAGTATTATTTTAAAATCCATTTTACTATTAGTTGATAAAAATCACTTTCATATATTAGAAAACAACATCATATTCTTACAATTGATTTTAAAACATTTTTTAAAATGTCATAAATAACTTACATTAAAATAAAATTTATTTAAACTATAAAATTCATTTAAAAATACAACAGGTATATACAAAATTAATTTATGTTGTAGTCTTTGGCTCCCTCATGTGGCCCAAATTCCACATAACATCACAAGTCAAATAAAACTTTATGTAATTTATTTTCTTAATATTAGCAGCTATTTCTGTAAATTTAAAGCTTGGCTGATCTCAATTTTAAAACTGGAGCTAAAGATATCATGTCATTAAGACCCGGAGATCTATTTGCTTCTAGTGATAGCTGCCAGTATAGTTCCCTATATTCAACTAGTGTCTCCCACATACCTCCCCTGGGATCCACATGAACTACTTCCAACACAAAAAATTTAAATACTGATGTTTTACAAACCATGCTATGTTTGTAAAGTGCATTATTTTCACATTTATTTCTGATATCATACATATGTTCGTATATTCTTTGTTTTAGTTTTCTTTCACTTTTACCCACATAGTACGAATCGCATTCTTTACACATAGCTAGGTATATTATGCCTTTTGTGTTACAATTGACATAAATGTCCAAACTTAATTTCCTTTTCCTTGCTTGTAAAAAAATGGAATCTCCAGATTTTATATATGAACAATAATTACAACAACCACATTTATATAGACCTTTTTTAGTTCTTGTAGTTTTGTCATAGTTAATATTATGGGTACCTTTGTCCAGCATGTTCTTAATAGTGTTCCCTCTACGATATATGTACGTTAATGGTTTTTCAAAAATATGTTTTAAATCTGATATCTTAGAAAAATTTTCCCATTCTCTATCCATAACCTTTCTTACTACACATGACTGTCCATCATAATTCACAACAAATCCCATATTATAATCCTTATTAGAATTAACTTCTGGAGTGTCACCTGTTTCTATATAAGGAGATGTTTTTCTTATAATAGGAGCAAATCTGCCCTTTCTTTCAACCAGTACTTCATTCAATAATGTATCAAATAAATTACTAGGATATCCCCTGTTCATGAATAACTCCTTTAATTTAATGCAGTCATTTGTAAAAATTTCATCTACTGAAGTCATTCTACTCATCCGAACCAACTGGCCCTTCAACACTCCCTTCTTCTGATACAAAGGATGTGAACTAGTGAAGTGTAGATAACAATTAGAGAATGTTTCTTTTCTGTGTATTTTAGATACAAAATTTCCATTGTCTTTCTTAATATTGACATCTAAATATATTAGTTCCTGTGTGTCATGTTTGTGGGTGAAATCCAAAAAATTGGTTGTTCCATTCAAATATTCAACAAATTTCATAAAATTGTCTAGATTTCCTGTCCACAAAAAAAATAAATCATCAAGAAACCTTCCGTACAAGGTCCAACACTCACTAAAAGGAGAAGTCAGGAGATTCTCCCAATAGGCCATAATGATGTTAGCATAAGTGGGGGCACTCCTTTCTCTTGCTTAAAGTACTCTCCTTGAAAAAAAATAAAATTATTTTTCAACACTATTTCCATCAGGGTCAATATTGTTCTGAACTCACTTCCCTTTGAAACCAATTAACATCTCCTCAAACCATTCCATACCAACGTCATGTGGTATGCTAGTGAATAGGTCCACTACATCTAAAGTGCCAAAGGCCAACTTTTCACTGTATAAAGAGGGATTTAGTCTCCTAAGGAAGTCCCAGGAATCTTGTAATATGTTAAGGTTGTTCAACACCAACCCCTTCACCTTAGTATCTATATACTTAGCTAAAGGTGCAGTCACTGAACCGTTAGCCGAAACAATGGCTCTAAGTGGTGGATCATTACTATTTTTATGCACCTTAGGAATTCCAAATATAGAAGGGACTTTTGGTTTTTCAACAAGCAAATATTTATATGTTTGGATATCTATAGATCCTTCAATTAATAAGTCATATAATACTAACTGTATTTTCCTATATGCAATATTGATTTCATTAATTGATGTTCTAGAATATTTTTCAGTGTCACTCAAAATCTCCATCATTTTACCTTCATATTGAATACAATCCATAAATACTACACCCCCACCCTTGTCCGGTTTCATCACCCTTAAATTTTTGTTGTTTATTAAAACATTTAAAACTTCCTGTTCAGAAGATGTTAAATTAGGGTGTACAAATTGTTTTTTCAAACCGGTCCTTAATTCATTTTCAAGTTTTAGTTCAAAATTCCTCAATTGGGGGTGCAGTGGTGGATTGAATGTACTACTACGTACCAAGCTATTTTCTTTGGATTTAGTTACCTTTCCATTGAATAAAAGTTCCAAATTTTTCTTTCTTAAGAATAATTTTACATCAATTAACAGTTTAAAAATATTAGTTCTTTGCCTAGGTATAAAACCAAATCCTTTTGAAAACAATTCAAACAAAGTTTTGTTGACAACAACATTACTATAATTAAATATACTAAAATCCTGACATGTCCATCTATTACCATCCTGTTTGATATAATTTACTAATTCCATCCCGTTTCGTTCCTCCCCTGGGGTCTCCAACCCCTCCCCCTGTAGTTTTTTGTATTGTATACTACTGGTTCTTTGTCCATAAGTCTTTCTGACCTCCTAAGCGGAGGAAATTCAGAAAAACTAGAATCATTTTCTATGGGGTACACCTCCATATGTGTTGTTCCTTCCTGAAATTCATTTTCACTATAACCATTCCATCTCCTAGTCCAAGATTTTGGCTTGCGGTAGTGGGTTTTGTTCTTATATTCTTTAGTATCTCTCTGAATCTTTCCTAATTTCCTTTTCTGTACCTCCACACATTTTGATTCCAAATTTTTAATCAATTTGTTATACTTTGCCCTCTCTTCCTCTACCTTGAACAATAAATCATTTGTGACACCATAATTTATTTTATCAATTTTATCATATAATTTCTCCATTTCACGTGTGTTATTTTTAATTATAGCTCTCATTATTCCAAAACCACACTGATCAAATGCATTCAGTAAATCATCACAAAATTCAGTTCCTTCAACCACATTGTTCGGGTATTTACAAACCCTTAAGCCGTTTGGTACAATTTTTAAATCTAAACAGTGTTTTAAATAAGCATTGTCCATTTCCATCATTTTATATTTATATAAGTAAAAGTCCAAGTCATTAAGCATATTGGTAAAACTACCATTGTTGATAGAATTTAAACGCTTATTAGCAAAGTCAAATTTAACATTCATAATGTCAGAAAGATGACCGCCAGTACCTGTAAAATCACCCCGTAAAATAGGTTCTGTTCCAGCACAAGTCCGTTTGTTGTTACACCTCATACCTACAGGCATAGGATTTTCTCCTTCATTAATCAATGTAATGTGTGGAAAGCCATTCAAACTATCATTGTCCACAATATCAGTCTCTACAACCTCTCTAGTTTGTTGATCACACTCAGCGACCGTCCTTTTCTTAACACGTTGTTGTTTAGCCGCTTCCTGGTTACAACACACTGGAATTGACGATAACAGCTTACCCATGGATTCGCTAACAGGAGCTAAAAGTTCCACCAGCTGCGTCAATTGCCCAGTGAGCTTCCGAAGCTCTCCAACCTCATTGCCTTTACCATTAGTTTCCGATGCCATATCCAACTCTGAAATATCCAAACTCACCAAGAAACACCACAACAGGATAAAATGGTGCTAAAATGAACTTATAACCAAGTAGAAAGCACCACAGTCGAGCTGGATATAGGCAAACAGTTTATTCAGTTCCAAACACCGAACACAATGTAAAAAAGACCCACACGTAACGCTGTAGAAGTACAAGTAACGTTTTCGTCATCAACTTCATCAGATAAATTTCACAATCACATAATTCCCTTTATATAGACACACTAATTACAAAAAAACTAAATAAATCCAATTAATCAATTAATGTAAACAACAGGATGTCATTAAAAACTGTCCTTATATGGTCATGTCAGTATTATTTTAAAATCCATTTTACTATTAGTTGATAAAAATCACTTTCATATATTAGAAAACAACATCATATTCTTACAATTGATTTTAAAACATTTTTTAAAATGTCATAAATAACATTAAAATAAAATTTATTTAAACTATAAAATTCATTTAAAAATACAACAGGTATATACAAAATAAATGTTTGTTGTAGTCTGATACACCCCCATTACCTCAGATCTCGTTTGCCGCTATTGCAAACAGATGAAGGTTCCTCTCTTGAGCTTTCAAAGTGATATTTTGTGAGTTTTGTAGAGTTTTTCTTCTTTTTTTTGAAAAGATACTTCTCTTTATATTTATCTTTAACTTTAGTATCTTCCCTCTTAGTATTTTGACAAGTCATTAGAAGATTCTTTTGCTGTTCATCCGAAGCATGGTATGTCCCACGGGAGTCTTACTTCAGAATTTCATATTAAACCCATATCTCCCAGCCTGTTTGCTCAGTTGTTTCAAACTCCCAAGAAACCCTCCAGGTCCCTATCCACAATTTCTTCTAGATCCTCCAGAAGTTTGTTGGAAACAGATATAGACAGGATAATGCAAAAATTTCTCAGAGCTCAGAAGCAGATTGGGGGTCTTATCAGCTCCATCCCCCATCAGATCCATGAGTGTGCCTACAACATCCAGGACTATAGTATCTCCTTCTCTATTCCATCCAGTAGTTTCAGAGTCCCAGGATCCAAAACCCTGAGAGGACAGATTTGAGGAAAGCTTCTTCTTCAATTCCAACTATATCCTTGACTAGTTCTGCTCCGATACCCTTGGATAAGATCGGGTCCTGGAGCTGAAGTGTCAGCATCAGATCTGAGGGAATAGGCTTGGATCCAGTTTTGTCAGATACATCCCTTCCTTTCAGAGCCTTGGCCCTGGACAGATTGGATCTTGTTCCATCCTCAAGACAAGGATCCAAGAGCAGTCAAGACCTACCTTCATTAGGAGTTTTGGTTCCAAGACGGTGGGTCATATCTTCTCCAGTTCCATCGGCTTTCATGATGGTGGAAAGGTCTTTTTCTTGCTCCAAAGAACCACCCTATCTTTTTTTTGGATCCTACCCTTTTTTCTCTCATCTGTTCCGAGCTCTGCGTCAATCAGACCTACTCCACAGGGACAACCAGTTCTAATAAGTGTCCAACTGGTTCCAGTAGAGGAACCTCCTTGTCTTCCAACACCTCACCTGAACATCCCACAGAGGAGGTGCATTGGAAGAAAACATTCAAAAGGAGACACACTGACTCCCTGATGGATTCAGTCATGGAGGATACCAATTTTGATGAAGGAGAAGGGTTCCCTGGCTCACCACCAGATGACATCTCCTTTGGAGATATTTTAGAGATCCTAAAGCAAAAAGGTGTCTGGTCTTCCCAAAACCCCCTCTCTGGAAGAATCAGTATTTTTGGAAGCTTTTGGTTTTGTCCTGTGTATGCCTTGGGTTACCACCCTAATGGATAAAGTTATTGATTTGGTTTCCTGCCAGGCTTGGAAGGAACTGGATACTACTGAACCTATCCCAAAAAGACCTGACAAGTTCTTAGCCCTGCTGAAAGACAGCCCCCTCTTAAGCAAAGGTGTCACAGTTCATGCTATGGTGGTGGTGGCAGCCACCAAGAAAGAGCTAGTAGAACAGAACTTTTTTGTTCATCCACCAAACAGGGAGTCTAGGGTGCTGGATAGATACAGAAAGTGAGTATTTGCCTTGGAAACCTTTGCACTGAGGTGTCTTAATTAAATGGCACACTTTACAAGGCTTCAGAGAGATTTGATCAAATTCTCTCTCAGAGTCCATGTCCACAGAGGACTTCAAAAGAACATCCTTGCAGCTGGCCTCTCTTTTGTCTGTTTAAAATACTTTAATGAAGTTGATCTCTCACATGACTGAAGGCTCCTCACCAGCAGCTGGTTCAAGCATTGCCCTTAGGAAACATGCCTGGAAGTGGATATGCAACTATGCAGAGCCCTTTAAGACATTTTTTATCAATGCCCCATTCGATGGCACCCCTTTATTTAGGCCATCAGTGAAAGAGACACAAATGGCACCCCCTTATTTAAGCCATCAGTGAAAGAGACACTTACTCACAGCAAACAAGATGGAAAGACCCTGCTGCCATGGGAATTAAGTTCTCTACCCCTCAACAGACCGTATGCAGGAACCAGAGAGGTGGTAAGAAAATTTGGATGTTAAGTTGTCAATCTCGCCTTCATTCTTGCTGGATGGGATCGGCTCCGACTCGGCCACTTACTAAAGCTCGAGAGCTAATTTTACCGGCTCGAGGCAACCCTATATCCCATGATGCAAGGCGATAACTATCCAGATCTCGTTTGCCGCTTTCACTTGCGAGGTGCATTTTTACCGGCTCCTGGTAAGTTTTCAATTTTTCAGACTTTCAGTCACTCCCTTTGTTTTAGTCCACTACTGTTATTGTCTTACTGTTAACGGTTAGATTTTTAACCCTATCTCCCGTTAGTGGTTCCCCTTATCCACAGTTATTTATCCCTTTCCCTAGGTTAGGCCTTAAGCCTCCCCCTTTCCTAATCCTTTGTCAGGGATTCTGTGTGGTGTTTGGGTGTGTTTGTATCCCTGTCTTATTTTTTATTTGGATTGGGTGTTTTTTGTGTGTGTGTGTGATTTTGGTACTTGGTGCTCCCTCGACACCGTTATGTCGAAGGACACAAAGGTCTCAGGCTTCAAGAAGTGTGACTCGTGCTGTCAGAAAATGTCTCTGACAGACGGTCACACTTCTTGTGTTTACTGCCTGGGACCTCTGCACCTGCAGGACTCTTGTTCTGTCTGCCACGCCTTCAGCCCAAGAGTCCTGCAGGAGCACAGAAATAAACTAATACTGAGGGGCTTATTAAAGCCTGAGAGCTCCCCGACTAAGTCTGCTCCGGGGAAGCCCTCGAAGTCAGTAAAGCCTTCGGCTCCAAGTCCCAAGCCATCGGCTACTGGTTCGCCTTCTGTAACGAGATCGGCTCCAGCCGGAGCCGATCCTTCTGTGTCACAGCTTCCAGTATCGGCTCCATCTGGCGCCGATACCGCTAAATCTCTGCACTCACTGTCGGCTCCGACTGGAGCCGACGTATCCTCGGCTCCACCCACCTCCAGAAAGAGATCAAGATCCCCTTCATTGGAGTCTATTCATTCGGCTCCAAGATCACCCCTGCTCTCGGAGCGGAGCCATCGGAGCCGGTCTTCTCGGTCATCCAGGCTTTCTGACCATGACCTTGAGAGAGTGGTGAGTAGGCTATTAAAGTCTCAGGCATTGGCCCAAATGCTCCATAGCCTGTCTCATCAGACGGTAGCTATTACACATCCACCTATCATTCCTCCTTCGACTCTCCTATAGAGTTCGGAGCCAGAGCTCCTCGGAGCCGTGACTGTTGTGGCTTCGGAGCTGAAACCTCCCCCTTTGGCTCTGTCATCCTCTGCTCCGATCTCCTCCTTGATGCCTTCGTTGGAGGGACCCGGGTGTCTGGTCTCTCTCGTCGGCTCCGAGAGGGCGAGTGGCATCGGACCCTTGTCCGACCTCGTTCTCCCTCTCGGAGCTTCGGCACTGGTGAGCTCAGCCCCGACATCAACCTCGGAGCCATCCCTATCGGTGCGGCCTGGGGTTCCTATCTCTTCGGAGCAGGAGCCTTCTGGCCTCTCTGATGGGGGAGCCTTCGAGGTGATGAGGAGTGTACTAGCCCCAGGGCGTAGTCAACAGTCAGTTCCATCAGCTCCTCCCACTACAGTGCCTGCTGACGTCTCTTCCCACTCTCTTGCTCCTGGACCCAGAGATCCAACACCTCAGGTTTCCCCACTGGGAATATCTTCCTCTTCTGAGGCTTCTCCTGACCCATCAGGTGAGCCTCCACGTAAGAGGACATGTAAGAGGAAACATCTAGACTCCCCCGAGTCTATTACATCCAATACCGACTTGGATGAGTCGGATGGATCCCCAAGGTCCCCCTCTGAGGATGTCTCTTTCTCAGACATCCTTGAACTCCTTAAGCAGAGGGGGAACTGGCCTTCCCTTAATCCTTCCGAGGACGAGTCAGTATACCTGGAGGCGTTCGGTTCTCGACCCTCCACCTCCTGGGTGTCTCCACCTTTCGACCCTCTTATGACCGTGGTGGCACAGAAGGCGTGGATGGCCCCAGATTCGGTGGAACCCACTCCTTGGAGGCCTTCTAAATTCATTACGGCCCCACCTGATAGGCAATTTTTGACAAAAGGTGTCCCGGTTGATGCCATGGTGGTGGCTGTAGCCACCAAGAAGGAACTAGCTGATCCTTCAGTACCTGTACATCCTCCTAACAAGGATTCCAGGACTATGGATAGGTACGGCAAGCAGATTTTTTCTTCAGCGACCTTTGCCATGCGGTCACTGAACTACTTGTGTCACTTCACCCGCCTTCAGAGAGATGTTCTCAAAGAGTTGGGAGAAGTTTTACAGGATCCGTCAGCTGCTGGGTCCCAGGATAAAATTAACTCACAGCTAGGAACCCTAAACTCTATTGTTAACTCCTCCATGCGGCTCATTTCATATGCAGCCGATGGAGCGAGTAGGGCCACAGGCATAGGAGTGGCTTTAAGGCGTCACTCCTGGATGCAGCTTTGTAATTTTGCAGACGCCTTCAAGACGTCCTTCACAAACTCTCCTTTTGATGGTTTGACCTTGTTCGGACCTCAAGTGAAAGACACCTTGACTAGATGCGAACAAGATGGCAAGACTCTTTCTGCCGTAGGAGTCCATTTCTCCACCCCTTCAAGATCTTACCCAAAGGGTCAGAAGGGAGGGAAAATGTGGTTCCGCAAATTTCAAGGAGTCATGCCTGACACACGAGGTCAGTTTACCCCCAGAGGCAGAGGGGGTAACAACAACAGAGGCCGCCCTAGGGGCAGAGGGGGTCCGCAAAATCAGGGTTGCAGGGAGCCTCTCTCTGACAAACCCTTCCAGCATCCCTGAGATGTTGCCCGATTGTCCACCTTCGGAGGCAGTCGGGGGAAGATTATCGCTGTACCCAAAAGCCTGGCTTTCCCTTACTCAAGACAAATGGGTACAGTCGATGATATCCGAGGGTTACAAAATTCCCTTTATCCAAACCCCAATTCAGCAAAAGGGAACCCTTCCAGACGTTCCACCCGGTCTAAGGGAACTAGCAGTACCAGAGATATCAAAACTGCTGGCAAAAGGAGCCATCCAGCCAGTCCCAGCAGACCAAATAGGATCCGGAATCTACTCAATGTTCTTTTTAGTACCAAAAAAGACAGGGGACTGGAGACCAATATTAGATCTCAGCAAACTAAACAAGTTTGTAAAGAGAACAAGATTCCGGATGGTCACGCTTCAGTCCATTCTACCCTTTCTGGGCAAGGACAATTGGATGTGCTCGGTGGACCTTCAGGATGAGTACTATCACATAAAAATTCACAGGCGCTCCAGAAGGTTTCTCCGCTTTTGGCTGGGGGCCAGTCACTACCAATTCAGAGCCCTGCCCTTTGGACTCACTACAGCCCCCAGAGTGTTCACCAAATGTATGGCAGTGGTTACAGCTCACCTGAGACGTCAAGGATTCCAGGTGTTTCCATATCTAGATGACTGGCTCCTCACTGCCACCACCAGGCATCAACTTCTCCAAGCCAGAGATTACACCATTCACATTTGCAGAGGGCTAGGAATCTCTATAAATTTTGAAAAAGCTGCCTTGTCGCCTTGTCAATCTATTACCTTCATAGGCGCCAATTTGGACACCGTACAACTTTCAGCAAAGTTAACAGATCAAAGGATCTTGGATATTCAAAACCACATCCATGTGCTTCTCCAGAGTGACAAAATTCAGGCCAGGTTTGCCCTGAAAGTATTGGGTCTTATGGCGGCCGCCATAACACTTCTTCCCCTTGCCCGCTTTTACATGCATCTCCTACAGTGGATGCTGTTCGCCCAATGGTCCTTTCAATGACTTCCCATGCATCACAGGATCATGATAACTCCAATTTGCAAAAAGGCATCTGTCCTGGTGGATATTGTCCACTCAAGTCCATCAAGGCAGACCCTTTGTTCCTCCCGCCCCGGTCGCCACGGTTACATCGGACACCTCCCTGATTGGGTGGGGGGGGGCATTATCAGGACAGGATGGTCCATGGCACTTGGCAACCTTTCGAATGCCACCTGCATATAAATGTCCTGGAGATGAGAGCAGTGCTTTTAACGTTGCAAGCCCTCCACGACTCTCTTCCTCTTGGGACTATTGCAGTCCAAATGGACAATATGTACATAGTATGGTATATCAACAAGCAGGGCGGAACCAAGTCCTATCCCCTGTGTCGAGAGGTACTCAGACTTTGGCAGTGGGCAATCTCTTCTCAGCAGTTTCTGATAGCAATGCATATCCCCGGGAAATCCAACATCATAGCGGACAGGTTGAGCAGAGCTATTCTCATGCCTCACGAGTGGTCTCTCAAACAATCTGTGACGGAAGAGATTTTTCAGAAGTGGGGCCTTCCTTGCTGCGATCTTTTTGCTACACCTCAAAACAGCAAATGCCCCAACTTCTTCTCCCTCTTCCCCCTTCCAGGCCATCCCCCCAGAGACGCTCTAATCCAAGATTGGCCCCGGGGACTTCTCTATGCTTTTCCACCCTTTCCTCTAATACCACAAGTAATTCAGAAAGCAACCGCCTTGAGATCCAAGATGATTCTCATTGCCCCCTATTGGCCTCAACAGATATGGTTTCCGTTCCTGCATCATTATCTTTTGGTACAGCCATGGCATCTGGACCCAGTTCCAGATCTTCTGACCCACCAGTCGGGGCAGCTGCACCAATCCATACCTTCTCTCAAACTCACTGCTTGGTTGCTCCACTTCCGTCCCTAGCCAGGCTTCCTATGATTTCTAATCCCGTCCGGGATATCATAGTAGTTTCCCTTAAATCTTCCACCAGAAGGATTTACACTAGTAAATGGCAACGTTTCTCCTTCTGGGCAAAAGCTAGGAACATAGATCCCTTTACTGCTCCGATTCATTCGGTCTTGGACTTCCTAGCTGAAATATTTCACTCAGGATCTTCTTCCTCCACAGTAAAAGTTCAGTTGGCAGCCATTTCAAATTTTCATATAGGCTTGTCGGACCACAACATCATGTCCCACAAACTTTGCAAAGCATTCCTTAGAGGTATATTTTTACTTAAGCCTCCGATTAGAGATCCCCCCACCACAGTGGGATCTAAATTTAGTCTTAACATCCTTGATTCTTCCCCCCTTTAAACCTGCGGCTACCTGTTCATTTAAATTTCTTTCTTGGAAGACACTCTTCCTAGTCGCCATTACTTCTGCCAGGAGAGTATCTGAGCTTCATGCCCTCTGCATTCGTCCTCCCTACTTAATCTTCCACAAAGACAGCATTTCTCTAAGGACTAATCCGTCTTTCTTACCCAAAGTGGCATCGCAGACGAACTTAAATCAATCTATTGATCTTCCATTTTTTTCCCCAAATTATTCTACTAGAGCGGAGCAAAAACTACATTATCTCGATGTTCACCGCCAACTCCGATATTATTTGGACAGAACCAAACAAATTAGGAAATCTGATCAACTGTTTTTATCCTATGCAGAGAACAGGAAAGGCCTTCCGGTATCCAAGGTAACCCTGTCTAGGTGGCTGTCTTCTGTGATTACATGCATTTATCAACTCAGAGGTAAAGAGTTGACTTCTAGGCCAAAAGCCCATTCAACTAGAGCACTAGCTACATCTACAGACTTTCAGGCTAGACTTCCAATAGACACTATTTGTGCAGCAGCCACATGGGCCTCTCCTCATACCTTTGTTTCGCATTACAAATTGGACTTGGCCTCCAGAAACAGAGCAAATTTTGGTTCCACTGTTCTCAAGAGTCTGTTCCATTGAGCCACCCAGGATAAAGGTGTTAGGGACGCGGTCCCATCCAGCAAGAATGAAGGCGAGATTGACAACTTAACATTGAGAAGTTATGTACCTACCATAACGTTCCATGTTAGTTGTCTTCTCTCGCCTTCTTTCTTGCATCCCGCCCACCATCCCCCTAGCCTGGTCAGACCGAGAAGATTGTTCCTTTTCCTTGAAGTGTCCTGATCCATTTTTTCCAGCTAATTAGCTTACCAGTGTCACTAGACCAGATTGGTCTTTTTCGAGGGATTTTTTTTTCCCCCTTCCTCCTCCTCTCCAGTTGGAGGACTATATTGCATAATTTTCCTTAGCTACCAAATGAGATCTGGGTAGTTATCGCCTTGCATCATGGGATATAGGGTTGCCTCAAGCCAGTAAAATTAGCTCTCGAGCTTTAGTAAGTGGCCGAGTCGGAGCCGAGGATCGGCTCCAAACCCATCCAGCAAGAAAGAAAGCGAGAGAAGACAACTAACATGGAACGTTATGGTAGGTACATAACTTCTCATTCTATAAATCTGAGGGACCTTTTCAGGATCTGTGCAGAGACAGTTTCTCCAGAGGCAGAGAAGGAAATTCTAATGGGAGATGTTGCTCTAGAGGCAGAGGAGGCCTGCAGAACCAGGGGGTTCCAAGATTCTTTTCCAGATAAACCTTTTCAGTGCTCCTGGAGTACTGTCTGACTGTTCCATTCTGGAGGCAGTTGGGGGATGATTATCCCTGCACCCAAAAGCCTGGGAAAATATAACAAAAGATACCTGGATGCTAAAATTCATATCCAGAGGCTATTTCATTCCATTTTTCCAAATTCCCTTTCACAAAAAAATAAACTTCCCAGAGTACCACCCAGTCAGAGGAAGGCCGCAGCACAAGACATTTAAAAGCTGCTAGAAAAAAGAGTCATTCAACACGTCCCACCAGGCCAGATAGGATTTGGAACTTACTCATGCTTCTTTTTAGCTCCCAAGAAAACAGAGGACCTCAGACCAATCTTGGATCTAAGAACTTTGAATCAGTATGTGAAGAAGTCAAAGTTCTGAATGGTCATGGTACAGTCCAGCCTACCTTTTCTTCACAAGGGCAATTGAATATGCTTGATAGATCTTCAGGATGCATACTATCACAGCAAAATAGACAGGAACTCCAGAAGGCATTTACGCTTTTAACTGGGAGTCAGTTACTACCAATTCAGAGCCTTGCCCTTTGGACTCACCACAGCCCCCAGGGTGTTTAGTAAGTGTATAGTAATGGTGGCTGCTCAACTGAGACTCAAAGGATTCAGAGTGTTTCCAAATCTGGATGACTGGCTCCTCACCACCCCTCCAAGCATCTTCTCTTACATGCCGGGGACTATTTACTCCAGATTTGCTACTTTCTAGGAATAACAATAAATTATATCAAACCTGAGACCAGTCTAGAGCCTGGAGTTCATTGGTACTGTTAAAGTAAACAAATAAATAACAAAGAATTTTACCTTTTTTAGTCTTGAGTCAAGAATAACGCTTCAGGATGTGCAAAGTACTGGATTATTCCATAAACAGTGCTGGGAGACTGCCTTCACAAAATTTCAGATCGGGCTCAAAGAACAAAGAAAAATAATACTATATATACATATACATATACATATATGTATATATATATATATATATATATATATATATATATATATATATATATATATGGTTCCCTATCAGAAGCTTGAAACACTATAAGCCTGAAAATCAAAATCCTGAAAACTATAGACTGAAAGTTCAAAATCCTGAAAGCCCAAAATCCTGAAACTCAAAATCCTGAAAACACAAATAATGCTAATATGTCACTATAAAGACACTAATATCTACCAACTGACCCTGACCCTAACCCTAAGGTCCGTCACTATCGCACACTCACCTGACCCGCGCCCTAACCCTAACTCACTTAAACTGCCCCTAACCCCAATATTTGTCACTATTGCATACATGCCTAACCTGCCCCTAACCCTAACTCACTTAAACCACCCCTAACCCTAACATAAAACCAACCGCACACTTACCTGAACCCAACGCATGACCCAACACCACAGGGCTAACAATAGCAAAGCCACAATGACGTCAGTATGTCCATTTTGTGTTTTCAGGATTTTGAGTTTCAGGATTTTGGGCTTTCAGGATTTTGAACTTTCAGTCTATAGTTTTCAGGATTTTGATTTTCAGGCTTATAGTGTTTCAGGCTTCTGATAGGGAACCATATATATATATATGGGTCTATTTCTGTTTATCCAAAACACACTATCTGATGTTGTTAATCTTCATTCATTCCTTACTGATGAGTTATCAGTTCCATCCTCGGAACCAAGCTGGCCAATATCAAGTTCGCTTCAGCCAGAAACTCTTGAGTCAAGGTCCTACCCAGAATGCTCTGCTCCCTGTTACCTTAGATCTCATTTGCCACGTTGCTGAACAGCTGTGTCAAGCCACTCAATCAGCTATCTAGTTTTTTGACAGTTTATATATTGTTATTACGCTAAATTTTTCTCAAAAGTTTATTTTAATATTTTCATACCCTACCGCACACTTTAGACTCTCTCCCTTTAGTCTTTTCCTTTTATTACCCTCTTTTCTTACCTTGTGGTAATTCTTCATTACCATCGTTGGTAATCCTTCCTTTTCTCTTTTTACCCTTTTTTCTTGGGCAGCCGTTATTCTTCCTTTTTCTACTGTGCTTCTTCTCCACACCAGTTATGTCAGATAAGAAACATTCCATTGGTTTCAAGCAGTGCAAAGATTGTGGCCATAAGTTACTGCTTTCCGATGGCCATAACTTATGTGTCTACTGTCTTAATGTCTCTCACTTGACTGTAGATCCTCCGTGTGGGATTTGTAAAAACTTCTCTACCAGGACTCTCAATGAGAGGAAGAATAAGTTAATTTTGAAAGGTCTCCTCAAGTCTCTTTTGTCTGAGGCTATTTCTGGGTCGGAGGGCTCACCCCCTCCTGTTAAACCCAGCAAGAGGCATTCTTCCTCATTGAAGTCACTCCCTTCTTCTCCCTCTGGAGATCGTAGGGAGTTGACTCACAAGAAGGTGAAATTGATTACTACTCTAGTGCTGCATCCTGTGACCCTGTCGGCTCCAGGCTTGGCACCACCCCAAATGATTCTGACTACAGCCATGTCTCCTTTATCGATACCGGCACCGGAGTTCCCGGTGCAGACAACTATGGTTCCGACAGTTCTATTGCAACCTCTAATGGCACTGTCGGTACAGGTTCAGTCCCCTTTGGCACCGTTGGTACAGTCATCTTCAGCTCCAAGTATGACTCTTCTGTACTTCACGGTGCAGACTTTTTTGGCACTGACATGTATTTCAGTGCAGTCCTTCTCAGCACCATCCTTAATGCTGGTGCTGACACTTTCCACTACAGCACCATACCCTTCAGGGCAGACCTTTGCCTTTATGATGCAGACACCTTCAACTACTATGGTGCTGACATCTTCAGTACAGACCTTTCCACACCATTTGTTTTGGTGCAGACATCCATGGCTCCGAGCTCTAAACCTATTGAATTAGTAAAGACTAAATATTCCCCTTCACTGGAACCTTTTGCTAGCAGTCAGTATAGTCCTTTCCTAGAAAGGCCAGAATCACCATCAGCCTTCTCCATAACGTCAACCAAAAGTCTTTCTGAACAGGATGTGTTGCGGCTTGTTGACCAGTTGCTTGTGGCCAGAGGTCTCTCTCAACCATCGAAGTCCATGTTCCCACATTCAGTTGAGCATATATTGCCTCAAACCCCAACGTATACTCCTCCTTCGACTTCCACTCAAGTCTCAAAGCCTATTAGTCTGACAGCAGCTTCCCTTCCTCTGACTCCAATTGTGGATCTCACTTTGGAACTAGTTGTCCATGTGGCCTTCAGTGCACTGGGCATCAGGCACTTCTCAACACAGTGGCTGTGCCATTGGGGAGGGCATTTCTGGCTCCACATCGATTTTTTCTATGGCACCTTCCAGGAATGCTCTCTCTCTCTTATGGTTCACAGTCCTCTTGAGACTCCTGGTCTGGGGGTGGGTTCGTCGGGGCGGGGTGTGACCCCGGTCCTGAGGTTGTCGTGCTTGGTTCCAGGCTCCCATCCCTTCTTGGGCAGACCAGTCTTCCAGGCCATGGAGAGGGCTCTTGCCTCCTCTGGCAAAGCTCATTTGTCGGAGTCCTCTCCCCCCTCTGTGCCGCAACTGCCACAAGCTTCAACTCCCAGACACCGGGCACAAGAGCCTTGAGTCTCTCCTCCTCAGGACACCCCCTGTTTGCAGTCTTCCCCAGAACCTCCCACTGAGGAAGCACCCCACAAAGCATCATGTAAGCGGAAGCACATGGACTCCATTGAGGAGTCATTGACCGAAGATACGGATTTTGATGATAGGGAAGGGTCCCCACGGTCACCCTCTGATGAGATGTCCTTTGGTGACATCCTCAAGATCCTTAGACAGAGGGGTGATTGGAAGCCCTCTAATCCTTCCACTGAGGAATCCGTATTCCTGCAGGCTTTTTGTGCCCAGCTCCCTACCTGCCAATGAGCTCATCCAGCACATCATGCAGCACGCATGGAAGGCTCCTGATACCATGGAAGCAATACCGAAGTGGCCAGATAAAATATTATCGCCCCCAGCTGAGCACCCCCACTGGTCACAAGATCTTCCAGTAGATGCTTATTGTGGTAGCAGCTGCTACTAAGAAGAATTTGGCAGAAGAGAACCAAACTGTCCATCACCCAACAAGGAGTCCTGGGCGATTGACAAATTAGGGAAGCGTGTGTTTGCTTCATCGACCTTCGCTGTAAGGTCTTTGAATTATTTGACACATTTTACCAGGCTTCAGCAAGATCTTATCAACCAGCTCTCTGAAACCTTGATAGGAACTGTTTCTGACGAGGTTCATGATAATGTGGCTTCTCAGATAGCCACCCTAGAGTCCATTTCCAACTCTTCCATGTGTCTTATTTCTCACGGAACGGAAGGGATGGCTAAAGGGGCAGGCGCAGGTTTAGTCATCAGTCGACATGCTTGGATGCACCTTTGTGACTTTGCAGACTCCTTTAAGGCTTCCTTCATGAATGCCCCCATAGAGGCCACTTCTTTGTTTGGCCCTAAAGTCAAGGATATGCTGGCATGGTGCAAACAGGATGGCAAGACCTTGTCTGCCATTGGTGTCAGACACTCCACTCCTCAGTGATTCTACTCCAGAAATCAGAGGAGCAGAAAGATCTGGCACAAGAAATCACAGGGTTCTTTCTGGGATGCACATGCCAAGTTCTCCCCTAGAGGCAGAGGGGAAACTCCAGTGGAAGATGCCCCTTTTGGGGCAGAGGTGGCCTGCGAAATCAGGGTTCCAGAGATTCTTTCTCTGGCCAACTCTATCCTGAAGTGTTGCCCAACTGCTCACCTCTGGAAGCAGTCAGGGGTCATTTCTCCTGGTATCCCACTGCCTGGCAAAAGATAAAATCTGACTCTTGGGTACAATGGATTATATCTAGAGGCTATCAAATCCCCTTCCATCTTTGCCCAGTTTCATTAAGAGTATTACCTGACGTTCCACCCAATCAAAAGGAAACAGCAGCATATGAAATCCAAAAGCTGCTACAAAAAAGAATCATCCAGACAGTCCCCCCAGACCAGATAGGATCTGGATTTTACTCAAGGTTCTTTTTAGTGCCAAAAAAGACAGGGGACTGGAGACCAATTCTGGATCTCAGTACACTAAACAAATTTAAAAACAGAGAAATTCCAAATGGTCACAGTTCAGTCTATCCTTCCTCTTCTGGAAGAAGATGATTGGATGTGCTCTGTAGATCTTCTAGATGCATATTACCACATAAATTGGACAAATGCTCAAGAAGATACCTCCACTTCCGTATAGGAGCCAGTCACTACCATTTTCGAGTCTTGCCCTTCGATCTCTCTACAGCCCCCAGAGTGTTCATAAAATGCATGGCAGTGGTTATCGCTCACTTGCAACTTCAAGGATTCCAGGCATTTCCATATCTAGATGACTGGCTCCTCACTGCCCCCACCAAGCAAGTACTGGAAGAAGCCCTGCAGTATACCCTCTTAACAACTTGAAGCCTGGGGATCACTATAAACTGGGAGAAATCCAACACAACCCCAGCTCAGTCTTTGGAATCTATAGGGGTACTGTTGGACATGAGAAATTGCACAGCATCCCTTCCAGAACACAGACTTCAGAGAATAAGACAATAAGTTCAACTGCTGCTCTGTCACCACAAATCTGTACTTCAGCTATTGGGGTCAATGGCAGCTTTGATTACCATTGTTTCTCTTGCCAGATTCCACATGAGACTCCTTCAATGGCTACTTCTCACTCAGTGGTACCCTCTACAACATCCTTTGTCTTTTCAAATAAGTGTAACTCAGATGTGCAAGCAAGATTTACTCTGGTGGATGTCTCGAAATCCCCAACAATGGTCTCGCCCTTTCAACCCCCATCAGCTGATAGCCACGGTGACCACAAACACCTCCCTGATGGGGTGGGAGGGGGCTATGTCAAGGAAACTCAGTCCAAGGCACCTGGTCAGAGACAGAGGCCCTTTTGCATATCAATGTCCTGGAACTGAGGGTGGTGCTTCTAGCATTGCAAGCATTTCACTCCATCCTTCAGGGACTATTGCGATCCAATCAGACAACATGTCAGTGGTCTGGTACATCAACAAACAAGGGGGAACCAGATCTTACCTGTTATGCTGAGAGACCTTGAGAATATGGCAATAGGTGATAGCTTACAACTGCTTTCTGATTGCAACACACATTCCTGGGAACTCCAATGTGATAGCAGATAAACTGAGCAGGTGCATTCTACAGCCTCATGAGTGGTCCCTCAATCCTCTGATAGCAGCAAAAATCTTCAACCACTGGGGCCAGCCTTGCTGCAACCTTTTTGCCTCCCCAACCAACTACAAGTGCAGCAACTACTTTGCCCTGATCCCCCCCTCGGGGACAGTCACCAAGGGATGCTGTAGTCTACGCTTGGCCTCTGGGTCTTCTTTATGCTTATCCTCCTCTCCCCCTCATCTCCCAATTTCTAAAGAAAGCACGACAGTTGAAGAGCAAAGTGATTCTCATTGCTTCATATTGGCCTCAACAAGTCTTGTTTCTCTTCCTCTGGCCTCACCTGCTAAATCACCAGTGGATCCTCAATCCATCCCCAACATTGATCTCCCATCCGCAGGGTCTGATTCACCCCACTCTAACAACCCTGAAACTGACAGCTTGGTTTCTCCACTTCCTATGATTGCCAAGCATGAAAACCTTTCATCCCCTTTGCTCAATATTCTTATTGCATCTCATAAATCATCCACCAGACAAATATATCTTAACAAATGGAAGAGATTCTCTCTGTGGGCATCAAATAAACAAATAGACCCCTTGTCAGCCTCAGTCTTGGTGGTATCGGATTACTTATCACATCTTTTCCACTCTGGGGTGTCTGCCTCTACTATCAATGTTCATTTAGCTGCCATCTCAAATGTTCATATTGGTTTTCAAGATTCTTCACTTATGTCACACAGACTCTGTAAGACTTTCTTGAAAGGGGTTATTCACCTAAAACCTCCCTTTAGAGAACCCGTACAATCTTAGGATTTGGCTTTGGTTCTGCAAGCTCTAACAGCTCCACCTTTTGAACCTGCATCTTCTTGTGATGTAAAATATCTCTCTTGGAAAACTTTGTTTCTGATTGAAATTACATCAGCCAGGCAATTGTCAGAACTTCAGGCCTTATGCATCAAACATCCCTATCTTATCTTCCATAAGGATAGGGTATCACTGAGAACCAATTCTACCTTTTTACCAAAAGTGGTGTCAGAGCGATCTATCAACCAGTCTATTGACCTTCCAGTGTTCTTTCCTAACCATTCTAACAAGGGAGAGTATTGCCTGCACTCCTTGGATGTTCATAGGCAAATACAATTTTATCTGTCCAGAACAAAATCTACCCGTAAATCAGACCAACTGTTTCTGGCTTTTTCTGGACCTAGATGGGGTCATCCTGTATCAAAGGTTACACTGGCTTTATGGCTGAGAAATTGTATCACCTTTATCTACAACAAAAACAATCTCACCTTGCCTCATAGTGTCAAAGCACATTCTGCAAGAGCTATGGCCACTTCAGCAGCTTTCCATGCTAAGGCTTCCCTTAATGATATTTGTTCAGCTGCAACTTGGGCCAAACCTCATACCTATATTCTTCATTACAAATTTATTTGGCCTCTAGAGGTAGAGCTTCCTTTGGCTCCATGGTGCTCAGGAATGTCTTTCCATGAGGGCCACCCAGGTATACAGGTAGCTGGGGACTCTGTTCCATCAGTAAGGAATGAACAAAGATTAACAACATCAGATAAGGAAGTTATGTCTTTCCGTAATGTTCCATCTGTGTTGTTGATCTTCATTCATTCATTACTTCCCACCCTCCGTCCCCATTCCGGAGGTTCTTGGTTGATCTCATGTCCTCCTTTTTTGTAGGTCTGTCATGACCAGAGGTAGCCTCTACTTTATCTATCAACTTGCAAACTCGATCTGAGGTAACAGGGAGCAGAGCATTCTGGGTAGGACCTTGGCTCGAGAGTTTTTGGCTGACGCGAGCTTGATATTGGCTGGCTTGGTTCCGAGGACGGAACTGATAACCTTTCAGTAATGAATGAATGAAGATCAACAACACAGATGGAACGTTATGGTAAGACATAACTTCTTTTTTTCGACAAACAGAAGATCGAACCCACTTAAGCAAAAGTACACTACATCGACAGTGCACTTTTGCATAAGCCGATTTACCAAAGCACATTACAGTGGGGATAAGGAAATATATCCTTTTCCCCACTATAGTGCAATCTTGGCGTTATTATATTTAAGTAGGGGGTGTGGGGGGGGGCACAGCCCCCCACATGGGTGGGTGCAGAGGGGCTTGCCCTCCTGCAAAATAGTGTTTAAAGTAGTTTGTTTTGAATTGGCTTTTGCAAAAGTGCACTTTTGATGTAGTGCACTTCCGCTTAAGCGAATTTCTACGTTTCTTGTTCGAGATTGTGAAATTTCGATCAAGAAACGTAGACCCATATATATATATATATATATATATATATATATATATATATATATATATATATATATATATATATATATATATATATAAATACTTTTCCTTATCAATTTCATGCATGCAGAACTTTGATGTTACAAAGCTTTTAACAAAGCATACAATTTTAAACTAATTTGTGTCCTCATGCTTCTCCCATAGAGCTTCATGTGAACAATTGACAAATATGTCTTTTTAAAACACAGATCACCTGGCCTACTAATCTGTCTTTTGACATGTATCATTCAGTACCAGTGCATTATCTTTACAGACATCCTTAGACTCGTCCCCCAGCTTGAGAAGGCCAGAGCTTACAAAGATTCTTGAAGCATTGTTTTTCTTTCTTTTTTTCATTGACATTTTGAAACCAGACTCTTTTAAACATTAGTAACATCCCTTAACTCCTTCAGCACTTACTTTGCCTTCAGCTGTCTGTCAGTACACTATAAAGAGAATGCAGTTGTAAGCACTTGAAATATAAAGCTGCAACTTACATGGAACTAGATTTTTCATAATCATGCATTTGTTTTACCTTTTAATTTTAACATAAACATGTTATAAACATTTTATTTGCCTTATCTGTGAAGAACCTGCAATTTAATATGGAATTTGTGACGAATAATCATGAGGCAATTTATTTTTCCATTACAGACCTCCCCCATTTGATACTATTAGTGTTACATAACACGCAATTATATTTTAATTGTTTTTAACTTGATAAAATATGCTTCGGCATCATAGTATTCATCATCTACAATGATTGAATGTTCATTTACCTTAAGTACATTAACAAATACTTTTATAAGTGGCATTTCACATGCAGGTGAGGTTAAGCATTTTGCAATTACAGCCTTTAGAACAGAAAATATCAAAACAAAAAAATAATACCAATTATTGTAATGATGCCTTGTAATTTACTAGTTCCCAGGTTATCAAATACACTGCCCAACCAACCAAAACATGTCCACTGTTTAGATGTGGCGCCCAGATCCTTGGTCCTCTGTTCTTCTTGTTCATCATGATAGTCACTAATATAAGAACAACAACAATTTCCTATGGGGGAACAACCCCCCCCCCCCTTTGGCAGCAAGCTTTATGTCAAGTGCTAGTCAGTTTTGTAATACTAGAGTTCGCATTTCAGTAGTTTCTCTTTTTGCCATCTTGATGTGATATAAAGTATGGCTTGGTATCTCCTGAATAATTTGATTAACCACAGTGATTTCAAGCATTGTCCTTTGCACTCCATGCACAGGAACAAAAGCTGAAAATACTTGCTTTGTCCAGTGGATTTCCTGCTTATTTCTCAGTGTTCTCAAAATATTGAATAGCAGGAGTAATATAGCCCACAAAGCAACATCCCGACCATTTTATGGGTAACCAGGGGTAGGCACGATCACCACAAATGTAGTAACGAACCTCTATCATGCCCATACCATACCTCCAGTCATAGCTTTTTAAGTGTAAAGAGTTAACACACTTTAATATCTAGTGCCATTGCATTTGCTGGTTTTCACTGGTACAGTTTTATTTTTGGCATAGCATGTGTCTCCATGATTTGTGGTTGCAAGCTAAAGAAACGCAACCTTTGAAAAGTCAGTCACATTACACCAAGTTAGAGTAGTGTCACTAAGATCCTTTTCAAATGTTACCTGTGATGCAGGGATTGGAATCATGGGAAAATCCACCTTAGAATGATGACATATTTGTGAATACCCAACAGTTTGTCACATTTAAGTCCACAGCATATTGTCAAAGAACCAGCAGGAAACTATTTTCTCTTGACCAGGTTATAAGGGGAAACAGAAATAAAAAAAAAGCAAAAATACTTGATGTTAAGTTGTCTATCTCGCCTTCATTCTTGCTGGTTGGGTTCGGAGCCGATCTTCGGCTCCGACTTGGCCATCTTCAAAAGCTCGAGAGCTGCTTACTGGCTCGAGGCCCTCCTATATCCCATGATGCCTGGCGCTAGATACCCAGATCTCATTTGCCGCTTCTGCTGCGAGGTTGTTCTACTGGCTCAGGTCGTATAAGCTTCTTTATTATTACTGTTATTTTCTTGTAAAATACTATACTGTAGTGTAGAACTAGTCGATAGTTAGACTTTATTGATTGTAGTTAGTTTTTTCCTAGATAGCTTTTCCTTCCTTAAGAAACTTGTTTAAATTAGAGAATCCCCCCCCCCTTCTCTCCCCTTTCCACAGAAAGGTTCTTTCCGTTTGAGTTAGAGGTTAACCTTTCTTTTCTATCTCCCTTTTAAAAAAATAAACTTTTTCTCTATAACTTGTAGTGTTAGTGATAAATTTGTTATTCTTTGTGGTAGTAGTACTTTTAGTGGGTTGTGGTAACTGTAGAGTGTAAATTTGTTGTTTATCGGTTACCTTAACTTTTTGTGTAAAAACTTGTCCTTGGTTTTCTTTCAAGAATGTCCAAGGATCCAAAAACGTCCGGATTCAAGAAGTGTAACTCATGCTGTCAGAAGATGTCTCTGACAGATGGTCACACTTCTTGTGTTTATTGTCTGGGTGCTCTGCACCTGCAGGACTCTTGCTCCATCTGTCATGCCTTCAGTCCAAGAGTCCTGCAGGAGAGCAAAAATAAATTAATTCTGAGGGGTCTGCTTGAACACCAAGATTCACCGTCGAAGTCTCAGCCGGTGAAATCTTCCAGACGACCTAAACCATCGGCTCCCAGTTCAGAGCCGTCGTTGGGTGAAGCCACACAATCCATTTCGGCTCCGGCTGGAATCGATGTCCCTCCCTCCCAGTCGGCTCCGACACGATCTTCAGAGCCGGCTGAGAGTCGAAAGAGATCCAGGTCTCCTTCTTTGGAGTCGATACATTCGGCTCCAAAGTCACCCCTGCTCCAATCAGAGTGTAGTCACCGATCATCCCACTCTTCTCGGTCCTCTAGACTTTCAGACCATGATTTGGAAAGAGTGATCAACAGGCTCTTGAAATTGCAGGCCCTTGCCAAAATGTTGTCCAGCCCTCCTCATCAGGAGTCGGCTCCGTCCACAGCTATTGATATTCCTCCTCTGACTCTTCCTTTGAGCTCGGAGCCGGAGCTCATTGGGGTTCGAATCGTGGAACCATCGGCATCGATACCCTCCCTTTCGGTTCCTTCATCGGCTCCGATCCCTTCCATAGTACCTTCCCTGGAGGTATTTGGGCGCCGAGACTCCCTCATTGGCTCCGAGGGGGCGAGTGGCATCGGACCCTTGTCCGACCCCGCTCTCCCTCTAGGTGTTTCGGCGCAGGTGAGCTTGACTCCCACATCTGCCTCGGAGCCGTCTCCCTCGGCGCGGGGAGGGCTTTTGGTTTTGTCGGAGCCTGAGTCTTCTCTGTGTCCAGGCAGGGACACCTTCAAGGTGATGAGGAGTGTACTGGCCCCTCAGACAGTCCCACGATCGACCCCATCAGCTCCTCTCCCTAGGGTGCCTGCATCAGTCTCTGCCCCTCTTCCAGACCCCAAGCGTGGGGATCCAGCGCTCCAGGACACCCCTTTGGGTGTATCCTCCTCTTCCGAGACCTCCCCTGATCTTTCAGAGGAGCCACCTTGCAAGAGAAAATGCAAGAGGAAGCATGTTGACTCCCCCGAGTCTATTACATCGGATACCAACTTAGAGGAGTCGAAAGGGTCCCCAAGATCCCCCTCTGAAGATGCCTCCTTCACAGACATCCTTGAGATGCTTAGGCAGAGGGGAAACTGGACTACCCTAAGCCCTTCCGAGGATGAGTCGGTATTCCTGGATGCATTTGGATCCCAACCTTCCTCCTCCTGGACATCTCCGCCTTTCGACCCACTGATGTCTGTGGTGGCTCAAAAGGCATGGACGGCTCCAGACACAGTGGAACCGACCCCTAGAAGAACTGCAATGTTTATTACTGCCCCGCAGGACAAATAGTTCTTGACCAAGGGTGTCCCCATTGATGCAATGGTGGTAGCAGCGGCCACAAAGAAGGAGTTGGCTGAAACTTCTTCATCTGTCCATCCCCTTAATAAGGAGTCCAGGACAATGGACAGATATGGGAAGCAGATGTTCTCTTCAGCGACCTTTTCCATGCAGTCCCTGAATTACCTGTGCCACTTCACCCGTCTTCAGAGGGATCTCCTGAAAGAGCTTGGAGATACCCTCCAAGATCCATCAGCTGAGGGGGCCCAGGCTAAGGCAGCCTCCCAGCTGGCGACTCTTAATTCTGTGGTAAACTCCTCCATGCGGCTCATTTCATATGCAGCCGATGGTGCGAGTAGAGCCGCAGGCACAGGCATTGCCCTAAGGAGGCACGCTTGGATGCGGTTATGTAACTTCGCGGAACCTTTCAGAGCATCTTTCACCAACACCCCCTTTGATGGTTCTTCTCTCTTTGGATCACAGGTGAAAGATACCCTTACCAGGTGTCAGCAGGAAGGCAAGACTCTCTCTGCTGTAGGAGTCCATTTTTCCACTCCCTCCAGACCATATCCTAAGGGTCAGAAGAGTGGGAAGATGTGGTTCCAGAAATCCCAAGGAGCCTTGCCGGACACACGTGGCGAGTTTCCCTCCAGGGGCAGAGGAGGGAACAATAACAGATGCCACCCTCGTGGCAGAGGGAGTCCACAAAACCAGGGCAGCAGAGAATCCTTTTCTGACAAGCCCTTCCAGCATCCCTGAAGAGTTGCCTGGCTGCTCACCTCTGGAGGCAGTCGGGGGAAGACTATTGCTGTACCCAGGAGCCTGGCGAGACATAACACAAGATAAATGGATACAGTCCATCATATCCGGAGGCTACAGAATCCCCTTCGTTTGCACCCCCTTAAAGTCATCGAGTCCCTTCCAGACATTCCACCCAATCTAAGGGACCAAGCAGTGCAAGAAGTCTCAAAACTGCTAAGAAAAAGGGCCATCCAGCAAATCCCAGCAGACCAACAAGGATCCAGAATTTACTCAAGGTTCTTTTTGGTACCAAAAAAGACAGGGGACTGGAGACCCATTTTGGATCTCAGCAGACTAAACAAGTCTTTACAAAGAATGAAATTCCGGATGGTCACGCTTCAGTCCATATTACCCTTTCTGGGTCAGGACAATTGGATGTGCTCCATAGATCTTCAGGATGCGTACTACCACATAAAAATGGACAGACGCTTCCGAAGATTCCTCCGCTTCTGGCTGGGAGCCAGCCATTATCAGTTCAGAGCTCTGCCCTTTGGTCTCACCACAGTACCCAGGGTGTTTACCAAATGTATGGCAGTAGTTACCGCTCACCTGAGACAGCAAGGATTCCAGGTGTTTCCATATCTCAATGACTGGCTCCTCACTGCTACCACCAGACATCACCTTCTGCGAGCCAGAGACTGCACCATCGACACTTACTCCAGGCTAGGTATCACAATAAATTTCGAAAAGTCTTCATTGTCGCCCTGTCAATCTATCATCTTTATAGGCGCAAATTTAAATACCAAAACCATGCTAGCGAGCCTCCCACCAGACAGGGTTTCAGTGATTCATCAGCACATCAAGGTTTTATTAGCAGGCAAAAGGATTCAAGCCAGGTTTGTCCTTCAAATGCTAGGTCTCATGGCAGCAGCTATCGTACTTGTTCCTCTAGCTCGTTTTCACATGAGGATTCTCCAGTGGCTTCTTTTCACTCAGTGGTCCTTCCAGCAACTTCCCATGTCTTGCACGATTATGATCACTCAGGCATACAAGAAACACCTTGCGTGGTGGATGGTCTCCACATCAGTGCTCCACGGCAGACCTTTTGTTCTTCCCCCTCCAGTGGCTACAGTGACCACAGACACCTCCCTGATCGGGTGTGGGGCATTATCAGGGCAGAACAGTCCAAGGCACCTGGCAACCTCACGAGTATCATCTGCACATAAATGTCTTGGAGATGAGGGCCGTGCTCTTAGCGTTGCAGGCTCTTCAGGACTCTCTTCCTACCGGGACCATTGCAGTTCAAACGGACAATATGTCCGTAGTGTGGTATATCAACAAACAGGGCGGAACCAGGTCCTACCCCCCTATGTCGAGAAGCACTCAGACACTGGCAGTGGGCAATCTCTTCCCAATGGTTTCTGATTGCAATGCACATCCCTGGGAAGTCCAACGTTATAGCAGACAGACTGAGCAGAGCAATTCTCATGCCTCACGAGTGATCTCTGAACCAGGTAGTTGCAGACCAAATCTTCTGCAGATGGGGCCAACCTTGCTGTGACCTTTTTGCAACTCCCTTCAACAGCAAGTGCAGCAATTTCTTCTCTCTCCTTCCACTCCCCGGGCATTCCCCAGAGACGCTCTAGTCCACGATTGGCCCCAGGGACTTCTTTATGCATTTCCTCCTTTCCCTCTCATACCGAAGTTGATTCAGAAGGCTGCCATTTCAGGTTGCAAAATGATCTTCATTGCTCCTTACTGGCCTCGACAAATATGGTTTCCATTCCTGCACTCCTATCTTCCCGAACAGCCTTGGACTCTGGACCTAGTTCCAGACCTTCTGATTCATCAATCGGGTGGGCTGCACCAATCCCTGCACACTCTTCAGCTCACAGCATGGTTGCTCCACTTCCAACCCTAGCCAGGCTCCCAGATATTTCCCCATCTGTGCGAGAAATCCTTTTGTCAGCACACAAGTCTATGACCAGAAAAACGTAACGCTAGTAAGTGGAAACGTTTTTCTTCCTGGGCAGAGGCAAAAAGTATAGACCCCTTTTCAGCCCCAGTGCACTCCATTTTGGAATTTCTAGCAGAACTCTTCCATGCTGGTTCTGCTTCAGCTACAATTATTGTCCAGTTAGCGGCAATTTCAAATTTTCACATTGGCCTTTCGGAAAACAATATTATGTCCCATAAGCTGTGTAAAGCCTTTCTCAAAGGAACCACTCTGCTCAGGCCCCCAGTGAGAGATCCTCCACCACCGTGGGATTTAAATTTGATTTTAACTTCACTAATTTTGCCCCCTTTCGAACCTGCAGCTTCTTGTTCGCTGAAGTTCTTATCTTGGAAAACCCTTTTTCTAGTAGCTATTACTTCAGCCAGAAGAGTTTCAGAACTACAGGCTCTTTCTGTCCATCCCCCATACCTCGTGTTCCACAATGACAGGGCTGCTGTTAGGACTAATCTTTCCTTCCTTCCTAAGGTCTCTTCAGAGAGTAACTTGAATCAGTCCATAGATTTTCCTGTGTTTTTCCCTAACCACTCCAACAGGGCAGAACATAAGTTGCATCAGTTAGATGTTCACAGGCAGCTACGTTTTTATTTGCATAGAACCAAGGACATTAGAAAATCAGACCAACTTTTCCTGTCTTATGCAGTAGGTAAACAAGGTCTTCTGGTCTCCAAAGTAACCTTATCCAGATGGTTGACTTCTATCATCACATTCATATATCAACTGAAGAATAAAGAATTGCCAGTTAAACCAAAAGGTCACTCCACCAGAGCTTTAGCTACTTCGGTGGCCTTTCAGGCTAGGTTGCCCATGGAATCTATTTGTGCTGCAGCTACATGGGCCAACCCACATACTTTCATTTTGCATTACAAGTTGGATTTGGTTTCCAGGAGCAGAGCTGATTTTGGTTCCACTGTTCTGAAGAGTCTTTTCTGATGAGCCAACCAGGATTTTAGGTGCTAGGGATGCTGTCCCAACCAGCAAGAATGGAGGCGAGATAGACAACTTAACATAAAAAAGTTATGTACCTACCATAATGTTCCATGTTAGTTGTCTTCTTCTCGCCTTCTTTCTTGTGTCCCACCCTCCATCCCCCTATCCTAATGGACCGAGAAGAGTTCTTCTTGATTTTTCACTGGCTGAGTCTTCTCTGGCTATTCTTTTCTGACTAGTAGTCTCTCCAGTAGGATTTATGCATTCTAGGACAGGATTCCTTTATTATTATGTCTGCAGTTAGACTTACCAAACGAGATCTGGGTATCTAGCGCCAGGCTTCATGGGATATAGGGGGGCCTTGAGCCAGAAAGCAGCTTTCGAGCTTTTGAAGATGGCCAAGTCTGAGCCGAGGATCAGCTCTGAACCCAACCAGCAAGAAAGAAAGTGAGAAGAAGACAACTAACATGGAACGTTATGGTAAGTACATAACTTCTTTTTATCACTAAATTCATCATGGACTGTTGTCTGAGTTGAGTTTCTTTAATCCTTTACTGGGGCAGATGATTTGTCCTTTACACTTTGTTGTCCATGGCTGACAAAGATGATTTGTCTGAGGCTTCCACATAATTTTTTTGCCTGCAATGTGACAAATGTACTTAAGTTGGCAGTCCTGGATAGCAGATTGCAGTAAAGATGGTAAGCAGGACCTTTTCACTTTGGACTCAAAACAGTTTTTTTTTTAAGTTTTAAAATAAACCCAATCTCCAGGCTGCAGTTGGTGACAGGGCTGGTCAGGAGGTTAAGGAAGAGCTTCTCGTACAGTTCTGTGATACTACTGCAAGAAATGAATAAGTTTTGTGCAGTAAGACAATACAACATCATTAGTTAGAGTTAATTCTTCATTTGACACAGGGGGAGTAGCTGGAAGTTCCATTAGAATCCCCATTAATATATCATAGGGACTCAATCTCCTCTTAGTATGTAATGCAGTTCTCATACTCATTAATGATAAAAGAGGTGCCTCTGGCCATTTAAGGCTTGTTTCAGCAAAAAGCTTTGAAATCTTATTTTAAGGGTCCTATTAATCCTCTCTAGTAATCCAGATTACTTTGGATGGCTAGACAGTGAGACTCAATTTAGTATTAAAAAATTTTGCATAGTTTTTAATCAGAGAAAGTTTAAAGTGTGCCCCTGGAAGCTATTGATAGTACAAGGTACAGCAAATCTAAATATGAAATCAAATAGCAATTTTTTTAACAACTATTACAGAATCTGCTTTGTGAGATGAGTAAGCTTTCACCCATGCAGAAAACATACAAACCACTACCAGTACATATTGTAAATTATGATATTTAGGCATCTGGACAAAGTCCAGCTGTACATTAACAAAAGGTCCCCAAGGTGGTGGTAAGCATGCAGCCCTAATGTTTGCATTTTTGCTACCATTATGCTCTAAGCATATTACACAGTTATTAACACACTGAAGTATCAAAGAGGAGACATGAGTGGTATACCAACTTTGGGTAATTTGATTAAATAAAGCTGTCTTACCTGCATAAGCTGGTAAATGATATGCAATTACCAGGTAAGGCAGCAAGGAGGCGGGCACCACCAGTCAGCTGATTGCATTTCACCATAACCCATCAGCAGACTTACAGCATCCTTCCTTAAGCCACCTCTGAATTTCTCCCCATAATGCTTCATTTTGGAAAGATGATACTCTTTTAAAATCAAACACATCATCGCTGTAAGAGTCTTACAATAAGATCACATGAAAATTTGCACAAACTCCTTTTACAACTTGCTTAGCAGCTTGAGCTACCAAATTATTTCCCTTTGAAACAGTATCTATACCCCTTTGATGGGAACTACATTTAACTACTGCAAGTTAATATTTTTTTTTAGGTAACAAAACAGACTATTTTTTTTTAAAAACAAAATATCATTACTGGTGCAGAATCAGATAGATATTCTTGTGACCAAATTTTTGTTTCGATTTCTTCCACAGCCACCATCCACAAATAATCCAGTTCAGCGTTGGGTATAGGACTGTCCTTTAAATCATTTCTAAGAGAAAGCAGATAATTAATCATAAACACACAATCATGCTCTTTACCTTTTTCAGCAGTAGGTAACAAAGATGCAGGAATTTAGAACAGGACACTGTATGACAGAAATAGATGGATCAGAAAGAAGTGAAAGTTCATATTTAGTCAGATGTTCAGTCAAGAGTGGTTGAGTTCTCATTTTAAGTAAGAGAAATGATACAGAATGAGGGAAGGCTACTGTAAGATCATGCTTGAGCACCAGTGATTACGCAAGATTGACTAGAATGGTGGCAGTAGCCACTGCATTTAAACATGGTAGAAATCCCTTTGCAACAGAATCAAGTGCTGTACTATAATAAGCTAATGGATGATAGTTGTCCCCATGTTTCTGTGCAAGCATTCCCTGAGCAAATCCATTTCTTTCATGACAAAATAAAATGAATGTCTTTCCATAATCTGGTAAGCCTAAAGCCGGGGCAGTAGCTAAAGCTTGTTTTAAATTCTGAAATGAATTTTCCTGTTCACTATTCCAAGGGATAGGCTATGGTGTATCTTGTTTTTAAAAGAATTGTCAAACGTTTAGCAATCTTGGCATAGTTAGAAATCCACTGTCTACAACATCCTGTCATACCTAAAAGAAATCTAAGCTGATGCTGAGTAGTTGGACATAGGGGTTTAGGTATTGCCTCAATACGAGATGGTAACATCTACCTGCTACCCTCAGATATCAAATGACCAAGATAATGTACCTGAGGTGACCATAGATATAATTTCTGTCTTGACACCTTGTGTGCTTTTTCTGCAAGAATAGTTCAAAGGTGTATGGTATACTGTTGAAAAAAAATTAGATACCATTAGTAAATTATTTACATATCACACTAACACAGATCTACCTGGAAATGTCACAACTTCCAAATTTTTGTTTATAGAATTTGAGAAAATAATGGAGATTCAGTGTATCCTTGTGGCAACCGTGTCCAAGTATACTGCTGTCTCTTATAAGTAAAAGCAAATAGAAACTGACTTTCAGGGTGAATAGGTATGGAAATGAATGCTGAACATGGATCTATCGCAAAAAAAAATTTGCTGTAGGTGGTATGCAACTCAGTATTGTTGCTGGATTTGGAACCACAGGAAACATTGGTAATACTGCATTGTTTACAGCCCTCAAATCTTGCACAAACCTATAAGTATCTTTCCTGACTTTTTTTACAGGGAGAATAGGAGTATTACAAGGGCTTTTAGCTGGCACTATTATTTCTTATCGTATCAAGGGCTGAATTACAGGTTTGATTTCCTGCTCTGCTTCTGATTTCAGTGGATACTGTGACCCTTTAGTGTGAGGTTTAGTTGGATTTAATTTTATTTTTACTGGTTTAGCAGATTTTAATATACCTACTTTATTAGTGTGTTTAGCCCGTAAGTTAGCAGGTACCTGCTGCAGCATTTTTTCATTTGTCTGTATGCCTTCAAAAGGCTGTTCCTCAGCTTCTGCTAAGACTGCTAATACTTCCCCCTCTGATTTTGCTGGAAAATCCAAATATACCCCTTCTGGTATGCAGTAAATAGTACAACCCAGTTTGCACAACAGGTCTCTGCTTAGGAAATTTATCCATGCAGGAGTACTCAAGAGAAAAGAATGCCTTTTGAATTGATTTTAAATAAATGGGTATAGGTTTTGAAACAGGCTATGTAACAGTAGCATTTGTTACTTCAACTGCCTTTACTTTATGTTTTGATACTGGTCAGACCTCCCAACCGTCCCGAATTATTCGATTTTTACCGAGTTTTGGGGTCAAAATGAAGGGGTGCCACGATTCCCGAGTGGCACCTCTTCATTTCCGATTTTTTTGCTTTCTTTTTTTTATGTTTTGAATTTTCGCGCTGTCGGAGCTGACGTCATCACGTGCGCGATGACGCCAGCTCCGTCAACGCTACCAGCCAGTCGGAATTGAGCTCAAGGAGCTCACATCATTATTTCCGGCTGGCTATGAGCAGGCGGGAAATGAAAATTAAACAGTAGCAGTAGTAATGCTGCCAAGAATGGGTTTATGCTTTTTTAAAGTACTGTCTGCAATGCTGCGAATGGGCTTACGCTTTTTAAAGTACTGCAGTGCTGCGAATGGCGACTGGAGTTTTCCAACGTAAATGGACTTTGACTTTGGGGCTGCAGGCTGAGAGAAAGAACCGGATGAAGCAAGCAAGACATTAGGTAAGGAAACAAAGTGTTTTGTGTGTGTGTGTGTGATTAGACACCGCTAAGTTGTGAGTGAATACTATATCTGCTTCTGCCATACCATTTAGCTGCTTGGAGACTGCTAGTGCTATCTATGCCGGTTAACAGGGTGATTAGGATTCCAATTTCCATTGCAGTTCTGTGGATTGCTGAGAGGTACTGCAGTTCTTTCTCTTAGTGTGTGTGTGTATTCAACAGAACACTGCGACATAATGTATGTGAATTGAAGAGAACACACTGCAGTGCAGAGGTATCTGCATGTGTGTGCTCGCACATGCCTTTGTTTTTGTGTGGCCTGACCTATCATAAAATGAAACTGTTAATTTTTGTTCAGTCATCCGCGGTCATGCAGCTGTGTGTTCTGCTGGAAAGGAAAGTTGAAATGTGTGTGTATTCACTGTTGATTCTGCTTTGATTTAAGAACGAAAATTAGTTTTACCATTCAACTGCATTTATTTAGCTGGAAAAATGGTCATGCTGCTCTAAGAATGGAGTGATTCTGCTTTGATTTAAGAACGGAAATTAGTAAGTGTATTTACCATTCAACTGCATTAATTGAGCTGGAAAGAAGGGTCACGAAAGGAAAGTTGAAAAGAAATGTGTGTATTCACTACTGATTCAAGAACAGAAATTAATAAGTGTATTCGCCATTCAACTGAATTTATTTAGCTGGAAAGATGGTCATGCTGCTGGTTTGTGTGTGTGGAAAGAAGAAGGTCATGCTGCTGGTTTGTGTGTGTGAAGGAAGATGGTCATGCTGCTGGTTTGTGTGTGTGGAAAGAAGATGGTCATGCTGCTGGTTTGTGTGTGTGGAAAGAAGATGGTCATGCTGCTGGTTTGTGTGTGTGGAAAGAAGATGGTCATGCTGCTGGTTTGTGTGTGTGGAAAGAAGATGGTCATGCTGCTGGTTTGTGTGTGTGGAAAGAAGATGGTCATGCTGCTGGTTTGTGTGTGTGGAAAGAAGATGCCAAGGAGTCAAGTCCATATGTTTCACAGAGTATCTGGAATGTTTGGCTCATACTTTTGGTCTGTGTTTCTCTTAAAATTTGTGGTTGTCTGGCAAATCAGTGAGAACTGAATTCACTAAATAATTACTTATAGCTGTTTAAGTTTCAGATTTCCTATCGTTCCGGAAACGCATGTTAATAACAAAGCTTTTTATTCTGGCAACTTTCTAATATTATAAAAGCAGTGTTTAAATGTGTCCCACACTCTGGTTTTTGGCCTTTGTCTCCCCAATAAATTTTGGCTTCTTCCGGATTTCTTGTTCTGCAAAGTTCTTCAGGGGAAGAGAAGTTTAGTGCTGCTTGTATCAAGTCTGCATTGTTGGTAACACAACAGATAGTATACTTGCTTTTGATGCAGAAGTCTATGGGTTCTACCCCCAGAATATTTACATGGATTTTTGGTACTGAGTTGTACTTTTAAAGGGGGGTGGATGCTGTAGTCCTGAGATGCCTCATGCAAGATTTTATTCAAGTTAACAAGTGGTGTGTGTTCATAGGTTCATAGTTTAGTACTAAGCTAACTGCCCTTGCGAGCCATTTTAAGCCTAGCCAATTATCCCCTGTGAGACTCAAACCCTGCACCTTGTGTTTGTAAGGCAAACACCTTTGTGTGTGTGTGTGTGTGTGTGTGTGTGTGTGTGTGTGTGTGTGTGTGTGTGTGTGTGTGTGTGTGTGTGTGTGTGTGTGTGTGTGTGTGTGTGTGTGTGTGTGTGTGTGTGTGTGTGTGTGTGTGTGTGTGTGTGTGTGTGTGTGTGTGTGTGTGTGTGTGTGTGTGTGTGTGTGTGTGTGTGTGTGTGTGTGTGTGTGATTTTTCAAGGGTCTTTCAACATGAAAATCTGCATTGGTACAGGACAGGAGTCTGTATTGAGCAGAGAGCCATCTTCACATTGATAGGGAAGCAGTGCAGTGGGTGGGTAAATAATCTTTCACATTAGTGTCCTGGAGCTTGAATAGTTCACATTTCTTTGTAGCGCATTGCTGGTGGTTTGGCACTTGAAATGGGGATGTCAGACACTTTCTAGTGTCTTCACTGTTAATCTAAAGAATCAGTGAGTGGACTATTCCATCCTATGGCTTTTTTAGATTAACAGTGAAGACACTAGAATCAGTGAGTGGACTATTCCATCCTATGGCTTTTTCATTGCCAAATTATTCCTGTGCCCAAACTGACAAGTGTTGCTAAATTAACGATGAATATTTATAGTAGTTTTGTATTGTTTCATGACAAAATATTTCTGAAGACTTTGACGTGTGTTATCAAAATCTGTGCTGTAGGTATTTTTTAGCCCTTGAGTAGGAGTTCATTCTTCATCTGGCTTCAAAAATAAGGCTTCTGGTTTGTCCTTCACTTCAGGATCAATTTATCCTTGCTTTTGAACCTGATTTCTCTGCTTGGTTAGTACACTGCTATAAAATGTAAAAATAAAATCTAAATCATTGTAGAAGTAAAGCAGTATGCACATTAGTGTTTATGGTAAATGGGGCGAAATAGCCAGATACTAGGGCAATGGAATGGCTGCAGAGGGACTCTGGTGCTTTATTTTGGTTGTCTGTTCTTTAGTTTACGTTTGAAAGTTGGTATCCCACAATTCCACTGGAGTAGGCGGTGCTACATAATTATGTATGCAAATTTTATGTTAATCAGCGTACAGATTTGTACCTATTTTTCACGGGCCTTGTCCAGATTTCTGATGTTTCCAGGTTGAGAGGTATGATACTGGTATTTGACTATCTGAGGTAATTTTTAATACAGACCTAGTGAACAGGGGAACTAGGATGAGATGTAACAGTACCACGCTGATCTTGTTTCCAATGGACAATTGTCCGAAATGCAGGGGTCTGAGAAACAGCAGAGTCTTGTACAGGAGCCACCCGTACCAGTACATATGGAAGTGGGGGTGCAGTAGCTACTGGAGGATTATCATCCTCTTTAAAAGTCTCTGCTTTTTGGCCATCTCCAGTTTTTTCCAAACCTGCCAAAACAGGATAAAGGAATCTCTTTTTACTGACCTGTACTGCCTTTTTAACTCTTTCACCTGTGGTAGCAACTTTTTAAAAATATTTTGTAATCCCCTTAGTGCAGATTACTTTTTCCTTTTAAGAGCTTTAGTATACTAAGAATAAAGTACTGCCCATTGTTCCCCACTTACCTTGTTTTTCTTTTTTTTTCAAAATACCCTTTAAATTTTAATGGAAATACTTTACCAGAGCAATTTCTAATAAACTGAAACCACTCATTCAAATACTTACAACTTTTTTTTTCATAATTATGATACATAGTATGTTTGCACACCCTGAATAGGTAAGTATTTGAATCTCTAACTATTCCATACAAAATAGTATGAAATTCACAGAACTTTCTGTGCTGGACTCTTGTAATTTTTTCCACACTGCCCTGCAGCAATACTAAAGTTCAAATCCTGAGCATGGCACCAAATGTTAAAGTAAACAAATAAATAGAGTTTTACCATTTTTACTCTTGAGTCAAGAATAACACTTCAGGATGTGCAAAGTACTGGTTTATTCCATGAACAGTGCTGGGACACTACCTTCTCAAAATTTCAGATCAGTCTTAAAGAACAAAGAAAAATAATACTAGATATACCTTTTCTTATCAATTTCATGCATGCAGAACTTTGACGTAACATAGCCTTTAACAAATTATACATTTTAAACTAATTTGTGCCCTCATGCTTCTCGCTTAGAGCTTCGTGTGAACACTTGACAAATATATCTTTTTAAAACACAGATCACCTGGACTAACAATCTGTCTTTTGACCGTATATTATTCAGTACCAGTACACTATCTTTACAAGCATCCTTACGACTCATCCCCCAACCTAAGAAAGCCAGAGCTCACAGAGATTCCTGACACATTGTTTTTCTTTCTTTTCTTCACTGACATTTTGAAAACAGATTCTTTTAAACATTAGTAACATCCCTTGTCTCCTTCAACACTTACTTTGCCTTCAGCTGTCTGTCAGTACACTATAAAGAGAATGCAGTTGTAAGATACTTGAAATATAAAGCTAAAACTTATATGAAACTAGATTTTGATAATCATGCATCTATTTTACCTTTTAATTTTAACATAAACATATTATAAACATTTTATTTGACTCATTTATGAAGAAACTGCAAGTTAATATGCATTTTGTGAAGAATAATCATGAGACAATATATTTTTCCATAACAGTACACTTTTGAACACAAATACTCAAATAGCCTCACTACCATTTCATTGCATATCCACCATCAAAAGTCAGGTGCATTTACTAATCTCCCATCCATTTCCTCCAGAAAGATCAGTGCTTCAAGAATTAGGGTCTATGGTAGCAGCCATTGTACTATTTCCCTTGGCATCTTTATGCATGTCCTTTAATGGACTGTAGCTGTTCAGTGGACCATTCAACATCAACCTCTATCTAACTAGAGTCTAACCAGTCAAACTAACTTCAATTTTCAAACAGTACATCTATTGGAAGATTCAGTCAGACAACATTCATCTAGGCTGCCCTTTTGTTTGGCTGACCCCCTTGGCCATACTGACCACAGATGCATTTTCTGGGAAGGATGGTCCAAGGCATGCGGTGCCCCCAAAGAGATCAATCTGAATATCAACATACTAGAGATAAGAGCAGTCTTATTCATGTTGCAGGCTTTTCAAGATGGTCTCCCTTTGAGGAAAAATTGCAATTCAGACCAACAACATGTCTGTAGTATGGTGAATCACAAACAGCAAGGAATCTGATCTTATCCCATCTACAGAGAGGCCATGAGATTGTCGGAATGGGTGAACTCATCAGACCACTTTCTGATTGAAATGCACATTCTGGGGAAAGCCAAATTGTTAGCGGACAAACTAAGCAGATCCATATTGATGCTTCATAAGTGGTCTCCCAACTAATCTGTGGTGGAAAAGATCTTCCTTTGTTAGGGCCAAGCTTGCTGTGATCTTTTTGCATCTCCTTCCAACAACAAGTGCAGTGGGTACTTCACTCTAATCCCTCCTCAGGGAGAGTCACTGAGAGATGCTGTTGTCCATGATTGACCCTCTGGTCTTCTTTATGCTTTTCCTCCCCTTCCCTTGATACTAAAATTTCTGCAGAAAGCAAACAGGCTGAAAAGCTCAGTCATCCTCATTGCCCCATTCTGTCCTTGACAAGTATGGTTCTCCTTCCTACGGTCTCACCTTTGTTGTCCTCCATGGATACTGGAACCATTTCCGGATCTCCTCCCTCACCTGTCAGGAATTCAGCACCCCAATATCCAGGCCCTCAGACTAACCGCATGGTTTCTCCACTTCCAATAATGATTAGACAGCCCATGCTCTCTTCCCCTGTACATACTGTTATTTTGGCTTCTCAAAAATAATCTATTAAAAAGTGTACAAAAGCAAATGGAAAAGATTCTCCCTTTGGGCTTTGAATAATGACCAAGATCCTTTCTCTGCACCAGTTTCTGCAGTACTTCAATGTTTAACTGTCCTTTTTAAGGAATGAGGGAGTTTCTCTAAGTTCAAACTTCAACTGGAAGCAATTTCTAATTTTCACAGAGGAGACAAAAATAATTTGTTGGCTTTGTTCAAATTATGCAAAGCATTCTTAAAAGGTATTTTTCTTCTCAGACCACCAATAAAAGAACCTTCACCTCCTTGGGATCTCTCAGTTGTGCTACAAGGTCTAACTCAAAAACATTTTGAACCTTCAGCTAAAAATGATTTAAATTCCTTTCATGGAAAACAGTCTTCTTGGTAGCCATTACGTTTGCCAAGAGAATATCTGAACTCCAGGCTCTTTCCTCAAAAACATTTTACATCATTTTTCATAAAGATAGGGTTACTTTACAGACAAATCCTTCTTTTTACCTAAAGTGGCTTCTGAAAATAATATTAATCAGTCCATTCATTCACCAGTCTTCTTTCCAAAATTTTCAAATAAAGGAGAGTACATGCATCTCCTTGATGTACACAGACAGTTAAATTTTTATCTTCGGAGAATAAACCAAATTAGAAAACCAGATCAACTCTCTGTCTCTTTTTCAGCAAAAAGGCTGGATTGTCCAGTCTCTAAAGTCTCTCTGTAGCCAAATGGATTACAGACTGTATTTCTTGGATTTATCCTCAACAAGGCATGACCTTACCTGAACCTCATTCAACCAGATCCATGGCTGCTTCATCTACTTTATGGTCAAGAACATCTATTGATGATATTTGTGCTGCAGCCACATGGTCCAATGCACAGACCTTTGTTACTTACAAATTGGATATTATCTGTAGAAACAGAGCCGCCTTTGGTTCGGCGGTACTCCGGAATATCCTTCCATGAGGGACACCCAAGATCACCATAGCTGAGGCCTCTGTCCCATGGGCTGAGGAAGAATGAAAAGGACAATATCAGATTTAAAAGTTATGTACTCATCATAACTAGGCATCTGTGTTGTCCATTTTCATTCTTCCTCAACTTCCCTCCCATCCATCCACCATCCATATTTTCTGGAGAGGTTGGAACCTGCGGTTCCAGGTTTGAGCCCTTCCTTTCTCTGTCAGCTATACCTCTTTCTGCTTAGCTATAGGTTTCTATGGCAACAAACTTGATCTGGGGTAATGGGGATGGAGTAGTGCATTATGGGTAGAGGAAGGAGCTTGAGAGATGGATCCAAAATCTGGACTATGGAGCCAAGTCAGATCCAAGGATCAGATCTGAACCCATGGATTGAGGATGAATGAAAATGGACAACACAAATGCCTAGTTATGATGACTTTTAAATAATGGATGGTCAACACAAATACCTAGTTATGATGACTATATGACTTTTAAATAATGCCAACCCTCCACCTTCTAATAAAGATGGCAAAGACTGTGATAGACTTGGTAAGAGATTCTTTTCTTCTTCCACTTTAGTGTTTAGAAATGCTGGCTAGTGTAGACAATCTGAGAAATTCCTCTGCCTGATTACCTTCAGAAAAGTAGATATTTTTTGAATCTTGTTGTTTCTACTTTTTTCTCAAGTGTCTAAACATTCTTTCAAAAGTGTATATGACTGTGTTGACTTGGTGTCCATGTAGCTGCTAATGGTAGAGTGGTGAAGTGTTTTGCTTAGATACATAATAAGAAGTTTTCTGATGAGGTAAAATCTGAGATTTTAAACTCTCTTTCAGACAAGGAAGTTTCATTTGGCCCATCTGCAACTCCACATCTCCTTGTTCCTTTTTCTAAAAACAGAAAAATCAACCCTTTCTCTAAGCAGAGCTCTAGGAAGAAATAGCAGGAAGGTTCCAATAAGTAGCAGGGATCCTTTCAGAAAAAGGGACATACCCCTACCTCAGAATTACTGTGCCATGTCTTCCCCTTCTTTTACCATACTTCATTTCCCCCCTACTCCATATCTTTCAGACATACTGCTTCTCAATCTGCCTTTTTTGGCACAAAAATGTATCAGACAAGTGGGTTTTTAGAGTAGTTCAGGAGAGTTACAGATTGCACACTGGGAAAATATACCTTCTCTTCAGGGGGATTCTTCCTCGACCTCCAAACAATACAAAACTATTTCCTTGGGTTTTAAACTATATGCTTTCTTTGGGGGGGGGGTCATATAACTAGTGCCCCATAAATAGATTGGAAAAGGATTTTATTCAAGAATGTTTCTAGTCCCAAAGAATGAGTCTTCTTAGAGACCAGAACTTGGCCTGTCCTTTCTCAACATGTTTGTGAAAGTATACCCAAATTGATGGTAAAACAGTAAACCAGTAATCTCCACTCCAATAGATACAAAACAAGGTTTAATATTCAAGATTAAGCACTTTTGTTTCCTAAACACTGGAAACTTCTTCAGAATAAATTACAAACCAAATGTTAAATATTTCTAAATTACACCAATCCTCTCATTTGTTAAAACATAAAAACAATTACCCAATCTAAAGTCAGAACATTGCCATGGAAACTGTTGTTCAAACCTTATTGTTAAAAATATATAAAGAGTTGTTAGTACATTTAAAACACTTAAAAAACAGTAAAACTGAAATGACGTATTAATATTTCAGTGACCTAATTTTCAGTGCAGGTACAATAGAATAATGGTCATTTAAACCGAGATTAACACAGGCATCTAAATGTAATTGCCAAATAGGTTCCCGGTACTCTAACTTGGTTACCCTTTCATGAGGCTTAACTTGTTCCAGGATCCAAAATTTATAATTAGCTTGACTGCTTGTACTAATATGCCTAAATAGAGTGTTGGTTCCTTTTTTCCTATTAATACCATACAGATGCTCATAAATGCTTTGTTTTAAATACTGCTTGGTCTTACCTATATAGTATGAATAGCAGCATGTGCAGTAAGCTAAATATATCACTCCTTTTGAATGACAGTTGTAATAACCAGTTGTTGGTAAAACCGATTTCACACTGGGTAAATACAACTTGGTAACGTTTGCAATAAAGGGACATTGCTGACAATTCCTACACCTAAAAGTCTCCTTTCTACACCTATTATGAGAAGGGATAGGCTTATACTCAAATATATTTTTCAAGTTGGCACCTCTCTTAAAACTAAATTTCAATGGTTGGTTAAAAGGTTCCAATATTTTGTGATAATATTCTTAATTATCCATTTTGGTGTCTTGGTTATATTTTGTAACAAAATAGGATTCCTTGCCATATATCTCACTAAAATCTACTTGTGTCCATCTAGTAAAATTAAAAGATGTAATATTTGTGTTAATTTCCATTGCATTAATCAATGGAATATAATTTGTTAAAATTTGTTAAATTTTATTGAAAATTTGTTTACAGCTAGACAGTACCCTAAAACACTTACTGAAAATATTAAACAGGAGGTCTTACTGGAATGGGGAAGAAAATATATTCCATTGATTAATGCAATGGAAATTAACCCAAATATTATCTTTTAATTTTAATAGACAGACACAAATGGATTCTAGTGGGGTATGTGACAAGGGATCCTATTTTGTTACAAAGTATAACCAAGACACCAAAATGGTTAATTATATTATCACAAAATATTGGAACCTTTTCTCTGCTATGCCAAATCATTTGAAGGCGGTTAACCAACCACTGAAATTTAGTTTTAAGAGAGGTGCCAACTTGAAAAATATATTTGAGTATGAGCCTATTCCTTCTCATGATAGGTGTAGAAATGGGACTTTTAGGTGTGGGAATTGTCCGCAATGTCCCTTTATTGCAAACGTTACTGAGTTATATTTACCGAGTGTGAAATGGGTTTTACCAACAACAGGTTATTATAATTGCCATTCAAAAAGAGTGATATATTTAGCTTACTACACCTGCTGCTATTCGTACTATATAGGTAAGACTGAGTGGTGTTTAAAACAAAGGATTTATGAGCACCTTTATGATATTAATAGGAAAAAAGAGACCAATGCTCTATTTAGGCATATTAGTACATGCAGTTAAGATAATTATACATTTTGCATCCTGGAACAAGTTAAGCCTCATGAAAGGGGGGAATTGGGAAACCAAGTTGGAATACCAGGAACTTATTTGGCAATTATGTTTGGATACCTGTGTTAATCTCGGTTTAAATTACCATTATTCTATTGTACCTGCATTGAAAATAAGGGCACTGAATATTAATACACCATTTCAGTTTTACTGTTTTCTACGTGTTTTTAATGTACTAATAACTCTTTATATATTCTTAACAATAGGGTTTGAACAACAGTTTCCATGGCAATGTTCTGTCTTTAGACTGGGTAATTGTTTTTAAGTGTTAACCAATGAGAGTGATTGGTATAATTTATAAATGTTTAACATTTGGTTTGCAATTTATTCTGAAGAAGTTTTCAGAATATTAAACATTGTATGTGAAGTTGTTCTATCTTTTTGTTCATTCTTACAGATGGGTTCGGAGCCGATCCTCATCTCCGAGTCGGCCTACTACAAAGCTCGTGGTCTTCAGACAGCTTGAGGCCAAGTCCCTATCCCTAGTTTGCCACTGCAATAGATCAGAGGTTCCTTGCACAGCTTGGGCCAGTATAGTTTTTTTCTCATAATATCTAGCTAAATTGTGATTTCTCCAAGTATTTAGAGATAGTCTTTAATAGTTATAACTTTTACAGCTTATTAGTAGCTATATTTCTTCTCTTTTTGGCCTTCATTTTTTCTTATAGGCCCTGAATATTCCCTTTCCCTCTGGTGTGCCTTTATAATATTATATAGCTTGTAGTTTAAATAAGTAGTTAGTGTGTGAGTGTTTTGCATAGTGATAGTTTTATTCATAGTATATTCTTATTCAGCCCATTTGTTGTTTAGGGCTTATTTCACTAGTTTAGCTTTACTAGGTTAACTTTACTAATTGTTGGGTGTGTCTAGTCTCTTTAAAGGTACAGTAGATTTTTTTCTTGATACTGTATATTTGATTATGGCTGACCAGGAGAAAGACAAGCATCCTAAGTCAGGCTTTAAAAAGTGTCCAAAATGTGGACAAAAGATGTCTGTGACAGACAGTCACGTTAATTGTGTATATTGTCTTGGAGCCTTGCACTTACAAGAAAGCTGCTCCATTTGCCATTCTTTTTCTTCCAGAGTTCTTCAAGAGAAAGAAAAAGAAAACTCATAGATAGAGGACTTCTGAAATCTTCTTTCCAGGAAGCATTGAGTGACCAGGATAAGTCCAGCAAGTCTTCAAAGTCTTCTAAGGCTTCTTCTTCTTTTGAGGTAAAAAAATCAAAGAAACTGTCGACATCGGCTCTACAGCCCTCGGAGCTGAGTGTCCTGTCTTTTCGGAGCTGGTCCCTAGTCCTGGAACCAGTGTCTGAAGTATTAAAGTCTCTGATTCTCCAGTCAGTGCCTGCATCTATTCATTCATCTTGGTCTTTGATCAGCCTATCCGATTTGGATGTGGATTGTGTGGTGCAGAAGTTGCTACAGGCACCACCGTTTGCTAAATTTTTATTGGCTCCGACCCAAGTGGTTTTGGATCCGAAGACTGTATTGCCATCAACTTCCTTTCCTCCTCCAAGCCATACCGGTCCTTTGGAGCTGGAGGAGTCAGACCTAATGATTGTTGAGCCTTCGGAGCCGACGCCTGTTCCAGTGCCATCGGTTCCATTTACTCAGACTTCCTTGGTGCTTATCGAAGAGTCTAGGAGCTGACACTCTCCGGATCCGAGGAGGATAGTCAGACTGGCTTGTTGGTTCCGACTTTGCCTTTTGGGGCTTCGGCTCGTATGAGTTCAGCTCCTACCTCTGGTTTGGAGCTCACTGTTCCAGTGCCGAGGGGATCGGTGGTTTCTTTGGTTCCAGCGGTCCCTTCTCATCAGAGCAGAGATGACTTTTTGAAGTCATGAGGAGAGTGATGTCTCCCAAGACATCTACAACTTCAGGTCCAACTACCTCCTCCCCAAAAACACCTCTGTCCACTTTTGCCTCACAGATCCTGTCGAAGCGTAGAGACCCTGAGCTTCAGGAAGCCCCAGTGGGTGGCCCCTGCTCCTCAGAGACTTCACCAGAAATTCCCACTGATGAGGTTCTCAGGAAGAGAATTTGCAAGAGGAAGCGCCTAAACTCCCCACAGGAGTCTTTTACCTTGACACCGACTTAGATGAATCAGAAAGGTCCCCATGATCCCCCTCTGAAGATATCTCATTTGCTGAGATATTAGAAATCCTTAGACAGAGGGGCGGTTGGAAGTCCACCAACCCTACTGAAGATGAGTCGGTTCTCCTGAAGGCTTTTGTGTCTCAACCCTCCACCTCTTGGGTGTCTGCACCCTTCGATGAGTTCGTGGAGCTGGTCTCATGAAGGGTGTGGGAGTCTCTGGACACCATGGAGCCTGTCCCTAGGAGACCTAATGAATTTATTTCTGCCCCTCAGGATAAGTCTTTCCTTACCAAGGGAGTGCCAGTTGATGCCATGGTGGTGGCAGTGGCCACCAAAAAGGAGATGTCAGAAACTTCTTCCTCTATCCATCCTCCTAACAGAGATTCTACGATTATGGATATATACGGGAAGTGCACATACAGTTCAGCGACTTTTGCCATGCGTTCACTGAACTACCTCACACATTTTACGAGACTACAAAGAGACCTTCTAAAAGAGCTTGGAGACACTCTTCAGGGTGCAGTAGCTGCAGGAGCTTCAGACAAAGTCATCTCCCAGCTTGCTACCCTCAATTCCATAGTGAACTCATCCATGTGTCTCATTTCATATGCAGCTGAAGGAGCGAGTAGGGCAGTGGGTACAGAAATTGCTCTCAGGAGACATTCCTGGATGAGCTTGTGTTCCTTTGCAGAGCCCTTTAAGTCATCCTTTGTCAACACACCTTTTGATGGCTCATCCCTTTTTGGGCCCAAAGTTAAGGAAACATTGACCAGGTGTGAGCAGGAAGGAAAGACTCTGTCTGTCGTCGGAGTCCATTTTTCCACCCCTACCAGACCCTACCCCAAGGGTCAAAAGGGAGGAAAGATGTGGTTCAGAAAAGCCCAAGGAGCCTTTCTGGACACACATGGTGACCCCCCCCCAGGGGCAGAGGGGGGGCAATAATTGAAGATGCCGCCGTCATGGCAGAAAGGGTCCACAAAACCAGGGCAACAGAGACCAGTTCTTTGGGAAACTCTACCAGCACTTTTGAAAGGAGGCCCAACTGTCCTGCTCTAGAGGCAGTCGGGGGTTGCTTATCTTCACATCCAGACGCCTGGATCAAAATAACAAATGACAACTGGGTACAAAGTATAGTTTCCAAAGGGTATTTCATTCCTTTCACCACTCCCCCTCCACTGACAACCAAAATCCCAGATGTTCCACCCATTTACAGGGAACAAGCAACAGTAGAGGTCCAAACGTTGCTAAGAAAAAGAGTCATCCAACCAGTCCCAGCAGATCAGACAGGATCTGGAACTTACTCAAGATTCTTTTTAGTTCCAAAAAAGACAGGGGACTGGAGACCTTTATTGGATCTCAGCAGACTAAACAGATCTGTCAAGAAAGAGAAGTTCTGGATGGTCATGCTTCAGTCGATACTTCCCCTCTTAGGGAAAGACAATTGGATGTTCTTGATAGATCTACAGGATGTGTACTACCATATAAAAATGGCCAGACCATCCAGGGATCATCTGCACTACTGGCTGGGAGCCAGTCATTACCAGTTTTGAGCCCTGCTCTTTGGTCTCACTACAGCCCCCCAGAGTGTTCACCAAATGTATGGCAGTGGTCACAGCTCACCTGAGGCATTTAGGATTCCAGGTGTTTCCGTACTTAGATGATTGGCTCCTCACCGCCACCACTAGGCATCGGCTAATACAAGCCAGGGACACCACTCTTTCTCTCTTCAATCATCTAGGCATTACCATAAATTCAGAAAAAATCTGCCTCGTCGCCATCGCAGCATATTGTTTTTTCAGAGCAGAACTGGACACCACCACCGCCACTTTAAAACTTCCAGCAGAAAGAGTTTTACCTCTTCATCAGCAGGTCCAGAACATCATATCCAGAAACAAGGCTACAGCATCAGAAGTGCTAAAGATGTTAGGCATTATGGAAGCTGCAATATTAGTGATACCGTTGGGTCACATGCACATGCGGATTCTTCAGTGGCTGCTGTTCACTCAATGGTCTTACCAAGAGCTCCCAATATCTCATCTCATAGTTATCACAAACACTTGCAAAAAGGATCTTCGGTGGTGGTTGACCTCTATTCATGTAATGATAGGTCACCCTTTTATCCTACCCTCACCAGTGGCCACAGTGAACATGGACACTTCCTTGATAGGGTGGGGCTGCATTTTCAGGGAAGAAAAGCCCAAGGCATATGGTCCGAACAGGAGACACATCTGCATATCAATGTCCTGGAGATGAGAGCGTTACTTTTGGTGTTACAGTGCTTTCAGGACTCTCTCCCTCTGGGGACAATTGCGATTCAGATGGACAACATGTCAGTGGTCTGGTACTTGAACAAATAAGGAGGAACCAGGTCCTACCCCCTTTGTCACGAGGCTCTAAGAGTATGGCAGTGGGCTACATCCACTCAGCGCTTTCTGATAGCAATGCACATCCCGGGAAAATCCAACGCCATTGCAGACAAACTGATCAGGGCAATTTTGTTGCCTCACGAGTGGTCCCTCAAAAAAAGAGATAGCAGAGAGAATATTCCACAGGTGGGGCCAGCTTTGCTATGACCTTTTTGCCTCCCACATAAACACAAAATGCAGAAGCTGCTTTGCCCTGATTCCCCCTCTGGGAGAAGCCCCAAGGGATGCACTCGTACATGATTGGCCTCCGGGTCTCCTTTATGCATACCCATCAATTCCCTTGATACCCAAAGTACTACAGAAAGAAAAAGCCCTGGGAAGGACCATCATTCTAATAGCCCCTCATTGGCCTTGTCATATTTGGTTCCCTTTCCTTCGACTTCATCTGTTGGAAGAGCCTTGGATCATGGACCCAGTTCCAGACCTTCTGGCACATTCGCCAGGGGCTTTTCATCCCTCGCTTCAATCCCTGAAATTGATAGCTTGGCTGCTCCAATTCCCAACATAGCCAAGTTCCATAACCTCTCAAATGAAACCCAGCATATTTTGATATCTTCTCATAAGTTCTCTACTAGAAAATTGTACCTTAGCAAATGGAGAAGATTTTCTATATGGGCTTCTCAAAATAACATTGGTCCCTATAAAGCCCCCATTTCCTCAATATTAGAATTTTTGACTATGCTTTTTAATAAAGGAGCTGTGGCAGCTACAGTTCAGGTACAGCTGTCCGCCATTTCTAATTTTCACCTTGGCTTTGAAGGATTGAAAATAATGTCACACAAGCTTTCTAAAGCTTTTCTCAAAGGGATCTTCCATCTCAGACCACCTGTGAAATCCCCTTATACCCCATGGAACCTAAATTTTATGCTTTCTCGCATTAAGCTCCCACTTTTCGAGCCAGCTTCCACATGTGATTTGAAATATTTGTCTTGGAAGACTATCTTTTTAGTAGCCATCACATCTGCCCATAGAATATCAGAGCTACAAGCCTTGTCCATAAAGCCTCGCTATTTGATTTTCCATGCTGAAAGAGTGTCCCTGCGAACAAATCCATCATTTTTACATAAGGTTTGTACTGAAGCTAATCTCAACCAGATCATAGAGTTACCAGTGTTCTTTCCCAAACACACCAAAGTAGAGTATATGCTGCACAAAACTGATGTTTATAGACAGTTCAGATTTTACCTGAATAGAACAAAAGAGTTCAGAAAATCAGAACAACTTTTCATTTCCTTTTCAGATTCTAGGAAAGGTATACCAGTGGCAAAAACAACGCTATCTAGATGGTTATCTGATTGTATCACCTTCACTTATTCAGCTGCCAACTTACCCTTACAGCACAAAATAAAGGCTCATTCTACCAGAGCAGTGTCAACATCTTCTGCCTTTTCTTTTAGGCTTCCTATAGACAACATTTGTGCAGCAGCCATTTTATCAAGACCTCATACCTTTATCACTCATTACAAAGTTGACAAGGCCTCCAGGGGCAGGGCCTCCTTTGGTTCTACTGTCCTGGAAAACATACTTCCGTGAGTCACCCGAGAAAGATGGTGCTGGGACGCAACCCATCTGTAAGAATGAATGGTGAGATAGAACAACTTCACATAAAGAATTTATGTACTCACTATAACATTCCATGTGAGTTGTTCATCTCACCTTCATTCTTACTTCCCACCCTCCTACCCCCTCCAGGTTTTTTTTGAGGACCGAGATACTAGTTTTTATCCTGGTTGCTCAGTCTTTCTCTTGGTTTTCTCCTAAAGAGTGATAGAATAGCACATAGTATTATTAGATGCAGTAAACAAGATATGAGGTAACTCAAGGTCCATCATGGGATAGGGACTTGACCTTGAGCTGTCTGAAGACCTCGAGCTTTGTAGTAGGCTGACTCAGAGTCAAGGATCAGCTCAGAACCCATCTGTAAGAATGAAGGCGAGATGGACAACTCAAATAGAATGTTGTGGTGAGTACATAACTTCTTTTTTGCATCCATTGGAGTGGAGATTACTGGTTCACTGTTTTGCCATCGATTTGTGTATAGTCCTTTATTGGCCCTGATTGCTGCCGGGCTGTGTGTTTGTGGTTTATGGTCTTGGCTGCTTAGCTTTATCACTTGTTTACATATTTATGAAAGTGCCAAAGTTCAAGATATTGACTTTGCAAGGTCTAGTTTCCTCTCATTCCAGTTTTTTGGTAACTGTGATGATATGAGGTAGTGCTATCTGTGCCAGGGAGAGTAGGGCAGTGCATGAGTAACATATGCCAGCATATCTAGTTGGAGTTTTGTAAAGAATTTTATGTCACATAACTATCACACTGATTTGTACAGATGCTTGTGTTAAAATGTATTTGTAAAGTTGCTTGTGTCTATATGTATTAACAGTGGGTCCTGCTGGATAGAAAAGAGATACACATGTATGTCAGACAGCATTATTACAACTGATTAAATGTATATGTTTTAATAAAGAATTCTGAAAGGGAAGAGGTTAATCTCAGTCCAGTTAATTTTGAAAAATAGGCAGAAAATTAAATGGGTTGGTTTAGGGTGAACTAATTGCTACCATGGAAGGGAGGGAGTTTTTGAAATTATTTTATAGCTTTCAGATGCTGCAACAGATCTTAGCAAAACTCTGGGTATGTATTGTACCAGAGTTAGGTGACCAAATGTGATGTCATTGATGTTAGTGAGAGATATGATGGAACTCTCACAGCAGCACTTTGTTCTTCAGAATCTGACAGGAAGGACCTGTCAAAGACATCTCACACAACCACACACCACATCTTGCCTTGCTGTAGTAAGCAGCTCAACACACCTCATCTTGCCTTGCTGTAGTAATTAACTTAACTAGGGAACAGTAATTCTTTAGTCAGTCAGGAAAATATAGTGAGATTAGTTAAGTATTAATTTTCTGCATCTATGTGAATCTATCCAACTGTATTATTTTTTTATATCTCATGTGATTAAAACTTTGGTGTTTATTGTAACTAGATATTCAGTATTCTCTTGTTTTCTATTTTATTATTTATGATTAAATATTTCTATACCTTTCATTGTGGCTGGTCTTTTAGAGAATACTTTTAACATCTTAAAGGGTGCATATGCTTATTTTAGTGACACCGTGGCCACTCCTGATAGCCTTGATGCATTAGTGAAACTCTACCATTTGTATTAGTGTTAATTTTACTCAGTATAATTGGGTACCCTTGTAACAGCCTTAGAGTAGCTGACTGGTGGCAGCGTAATTACCTTATAGTGTGGGCAGAGGTAGCACAGTTGGTAAATCTGTGCCATTGTTTCCCAGGTGTGTGTGTGTGCGTGTGTTTATGAAAATCAAATATCCAAGTATGTGTGTCAGCTATTTGGAACAAGGACACAGAACTCCAAAGTGATCAGTCTGGATTCTTGAGAGAGAGAGAGAGAGAGAGAGAGAGAGAGAGAGACACCATCTCCAGGGTGAAGTGTGCTCCCTGTGTGCTGAGCTGCATCTGAAAATACTGTGTATATCCATTTTTGCTTCTAGTGGCTGTCCCGACCCTTACTGGTATCAGTGGTGAGAATCGAGGCTCCTTGATTACTGGCCAGAAGCAGCGACCATCACAGTAACTCTAGACTAAAAAGATAAAAAGATAATTGCCATCATTTTCCCATCGCCACAGATTTCGTACGTTTCCTTGGATTTTCTATATTTGGGACACATTATCAACTCTCTGCATTGTCCTCCATGGGTGTCTAGCTCCAGTAATAGCTCATTACAGACTACTGTGCATACAAGTATTTTCTTATTTTGATGAAAAAAAAATAAATAAAAAGAGAAAACTAGTGGTTTTAAAACTTTATTGATCAGCTCAGTCACAATAATTTCCAAAAATCATGAAACCCAGTTAGTGTTCCAAAGCAAGAAGCCTTTATTCATCACAGACAAACAATCCTCAGTAACAAGAAATCAGAAATATTTTAACAATGTTAAACATATCGGCTTTTATATACTTAGAAGTAGGTATGGAAAATATATGTATTGTTTAATTTTAAACCAGCCTATTCAAGCCAAACAATATAAACAGGGCTGTAAAAGTGCACAAGTATCCACCCCACACACTACTACTGATTAGATCAAATGGAATCCTAGTTAAGGAAAACACTAGCTATCTAGTTGTAACATACATTACAAGATCAAATGTTAATTAAGAAAAGCAAAACATGTAAATAAAAAGATATAAACAAAAGGCTTTTAATTAAAATCTCTTTTGGCTAACTAATGCAATAAAGTCTCCATCATGTCTGTGACAAAACTAAAATCAAGGAAAAACAAGGAAAAGAAATAAAAAAAAACAAGAAAAAAAAAGAATAGTCTGGCAAGATGAGAAATCTAAACTCACTGAGTTTATCCATTACATCAATAACTCTACCACCTTCCTGAAATTTACCACTTCCATCAACTCAGAGTCAGTTCAGTTCCTTGAAAAGACTGTCGGTACTGATTAAAACAGAGGAAAATGAATTTGTAACTTTTACAGGAAACCAACAAGATTGAACTATTTACTTCACAGAGATAGTATGCATCCAGTAAAAACTAAGCACAATGTAATAAAATCACAAGGCTACAGATTAGCATGCATTACCACAGATTTGGCCCCTTTTCTCAAAAATATGACTGATCTTGAAAATTATTTCTTAACCAGAGGATATGAATCAAACATGTTACATATGATCCTGGATCCCATTAGAGATTCTAAAATTAACAATGACCCTGTGTGGAATAGACCTTTTGGTAGAATTATACAACAACAATACCCTAACCCTAAAAGAAGAGAAAAGTAAGGACAGTTGCATTTTAACTTACACCTGGTGTTTCAGAACAATTAAAGCCATTATTAAGGAAAACTGGGCCATTCTCATTGACAATAAGCAGCTTGTAAGGATTTTAGGAGATTACTCTTCTTTTGTATTTAAAAAGAGTAGAAGCATATGTAGCTATGTGGAAAAGAAAAATAAGGAACACCAGGATGACATAAGCATGAAAATATGTGGGCCATCTAACTGCACTTTCTGTGAATACTTGATGGACTGCGACTCATTTGAGTGCCCCTATTTTAAAAAGATGGTGAAATCTTCAGCTGGTTGTAACTGTAATATTGAAACAATTGTATATAGGGCCATGTGTAATGACTGCCCTGCATTTTTATGTGGGCAAGACTATGAATAAACTGAAAAGGAGGATTTCGGGTCATCTTTCTGATATCAGATGTAAATGCCAAAGGAACACCTTATCCAAACTCTTACTAGAGCACCCTAGACATTCTAGTTTTAAATGTATCATTCTGGATTGTGTGGAGATGGATGAGCTTGAAGAGGACATCAGTGGTGTGTTGGAAATAAAAAAGAATTATGCTGGCAGTTGAAATTAAATGCATTCAGAAAACCACTGCTTAACTACTATTGCTCTATTAAGAGTGTGTTGAATTTACTTAAGCTGCCACAGAATCTGAAGTTTTTTAGGGATTTTTTGAGGAATATTTGTATGTACTAAAAATATAATTTTGCTTTGATTAGATTTATTGCATCACTCCAGAGATTTAAACAGTAAATTCAAAACGCACATTTTTTCATGCTGCTATTACCATGTAGTATTGGTATAACTCCCCCATTTACCATACTGGTGGACACTCATGCACACTTATGCACACACCTGCATACTTTTATACATTACTCATTTACTTCATCTACTGTTTTCTGTCATTTTTGTGTTTTTTCTATTAGTTTTCATTGTATAAATGTTTTGGGGCTGTAAACATTAACACTGTCATGACATTTATTTATTTATTTTTTTTGCAAAGCACAACATTTTTTTCTGAGCTGCTAATAGCTTAGTTTTTTATGCACACTAATACACATGGATGGATATTTACTAGATATTAGACAGATGTATTTTTATATTTATAGTCTTTTCATTTGATTATGTTTATGGTTCTTGATTTTAGTTCTTGTCACAGACATGATGAGGGCTTTATTGTATTAGTTAGCCGAAAGCAATTTTAATTAAAAGCCTTTAGCCAAGCAGTCCATGAAGGGGGTCTTACGTGTCAGACCATTTAGAAAGAAAACGTTAGCCTTGTCTGCCTTTGAACCTGCTTATCAGGTATATTTCCTTGATTTGATTTATGCAAAAGTATCCGAGTTGCAAGTTCTTATGGCATTTGCACCCTACTTGGTTTTCCATACAGATAAGGTTACTTTACCTACGAATTCATCTTCCATGCCAAAAGTTGTTTTGGAGTTTACATTGAATAAAGCAATCAATTTTCTTTCATGAGCCAACAAAACCAGGGAGAAAAGAATCTTTATACTATGTATAGGCAATTCAAGTATTATCTTGACAAAACTGAGTCCTTTAGGAAAGCAGATCATATACTTATTTCTTATGAGGAGGTAAGAAAAGGGTAACCAGTATCTAAACAGACTATTTCCAGATGTTTGTCCCTGGCTATATCCTTTTGTTATTGCCGCAATGGTAAATCTGTTACAAGCAAAATCAAGGTTCATTTTGATACAGCCTTATCTTTTTTGAAGGGATACTGGAAAGGAGTGGATTCTAGAAGTAGCTACTTGGTCCTCTGTACATACTTTTACAAAGCATTGCAAACTGAATTCTTTCTTTATGTTTACTACAGGCTTTGCTAGGACCATACTGCAGGGTCTCCTGGAACATTATACTTTCTCCACCCAGGCTGGATAAGCTATGGTAATCTACCCAATTAGTTTAGGCTAGTGCAACAGTGATATTGATGACCATAGTACAGTTGTATAAGTTACACTTACCATAACAGTAGATGTTTGAAATCATCACTGCTGTAGTAGCTGCTCCCTTCCTCCACCCCCTTGTTCTTTCTGTATATAGTTAGGTCCATGACTTTTCTCTTTTTATCAGGATAGTAGGCTCTCTTTATTCTAGAGGGCAAGAAAGTCCTGAAATGTTTTGGCGCCAAGGCTACTGTTTTCTCTGTCTGGGAGCTCATGCCCCTGCAGCCTGGCTGCATGTGCAGAGGGGAGCCACAGACTTTTGAAGACTGTCCAGCCATTATATCTTGCGCAGGATATAACTCTATTAGCTTAGGATACAGCATCAGCATGATAACTTTAAATATCTACTGTTATGGTAAGTGCAGCTTATACAACTGTATTTTCTTTATGCTAGTTAACTTTGAAACAAAAGGAAGTGTTCCCCATTCACTCTGATGCTATCAGATGTCATTATTCACTATTGATTACATTGTTTGCATAGGGAAACCGCTGAGTATAAGTGGGCATGCCCCTTTCAAAAGTGGTACAAGCTTGACTTTGGAAATTTGGAAACTGTATTCTTTTCCACAATAACTTATTGTAAATCAGCTGAGGTTTTACCTTTTTCAGTACCAGATAGAATTATTTACTGCAGACCTCTCTCTCTCTCTCCCTTTTGGTATTCCTTTTTTTCTGTTTTTTTGTAGCTAGACTGAAATGCTGGACATGAGCAAATATCGAACATTTTCTCTTAAAAATAACTACCCTTCTCAACTTATATACACCAACTCCGAGATCACTATACATTGAAGAACATGGAATATTCAGAGAAATGGCAGTCTCAGACTTACTATATGCAAATCCATATATCCGATCATTCAGTCTCAGCATTATTGATTGTCTATAGCAGGCCCCAGCATTTCAAATGGTTATCGTCTGACAAACATTCATTGTTAATTTTTTTTAATAAATACCCAAGGCAAATATTACTGAATAATACTGAATCATATTCATCAAAATAACTTTTTAGAATGAAAAAACAGTTATTAAGCATTCTGTGAACTTCCCAATTAAATTCACTGGTAAGTGTTCCACATTTTGCCTACTTTTCCCATATTGTGAGAGATAGTGTTTCATATTTTGGAGATGGAAGGTTGAGAGCTGTGCAACATGTCAACTTTCATGTATCCGTAAACTTTGCTCTTTGATAGATAGTAATTGCTCCTCTTAAATTGCTATTATCTTGCAGACCTATGAAACTATAGATTCTGTTATTTCACTGAAGTACTTCTAGATGTTAACTGTAATCAGGTGACTGATAAAGACATTAGCTTTTGAAACTCTGAGCCTGCTTTGAGAGTGGTGTGGTTAAAGATATAGTGATCTTAATTTTAACACTTAACTTGAGCAGCTTCCAGAGACATAGATTTGCAATGATCCAAGCAGCACCTTAGATGTCCAAAACTAATTTCTCAATCAGCCAAGATGTTCATCATTCCCCCTGCCTCAGTATCATTTTAGGTTATCTGCCAAGGTAAAAAAAAAACCAAACAAGGTTCACTCTGGGGACCAAATCAGAGTATGAGACCCTAGAACATGAACAATGTCCAAAAATAATCCAAGGAAAACTTCTAAGGCTTAAAAAGTTGATTTAATAACGCTTGTGACCAACAAAATGCGTTTTCGAATATCTTCGTCAGATAGCAAACACAAAATCAATTACATGCTTCACAAGAACCACTCATCTTTTATACCATACATAAATTGAATCATTGAATTCTGTTATTAGTTAATTACCAATCAAATTATTTAACTCAATCTGTAAAACATGACCTGAATGAAAAATATATATCTATAGGTCTTGTAAATGATTCTGTATAATATATGAAGGTATGTCTGTAGATGAATATAAACCAATTCATTTTATCTTAAAAACTTTTTAATACAAACATTTAAAAATTAGTTAATTAAAAAAATTAGTGAAATGTATATATGTAAAAAGGTTCAGTAAAATTCTTTGAATTTATAATCCATAATACTACCATCTAGTGGACAAAATAAAAATTACAATTTAGCAGCTCTTAATTTAAGAACTGGAGTTATTGAAAGCATTTCATTTAAACCTGGCTCCTTAGTAGCTTCCAGGATTATTTGCCAAAATAACTCTCTATATTCGAGTTTTGTTTCCCACATGCCACCCCTGATTTCTTTTGGAACAATTTCTAATACAAAAAACAGGAAAACTGATTCCTTACAAACCTGAGAATGCCTAAACAATGCATTATTAATGAATAATGTGACAGAAAGATGCCCAATGTGGACAGTCATTCATCTTGTATGTATTGTCTAGGGGTGCCACACGTTTCTGTGAAACCTCCTTGTGAAATTTGCAGAGGCTTTAGCTCCCATAATTTAGCAGAGTGTAAGAATAAATTAATGTTAAAAGGTCTATTGAAATCTCCTTTCACAGAGGCTATCTTTGAGTTGAAGGGCTCACCCCTTCCTAAGAGAGAACATAAAAAGAGGAACAAGTCCTTACCCTTCTCTCCTCTTGTCACTGAAATTAAACAGTTGGAATCAAAACTAAAAGTTCCTAAAGTGGCACCAATACCCTCGGCACAAAGGCCTAAACTTTTGACCTCGGCACAGATATCGGTTCCAAGACAACAGCTGTCATTGGTGCCGTCTTCTTCGACACCTATGTCTGCACCGACCGTGGCTCTGACAATATCTTCAGCAACAAGCATGACCACAGCACCGCCCCACCTTTCGGCACCAAAAATAGTTTTCCCAGATTTGGTCACTTCCTCCTTTCCTGTACTTCATATTGATCTTTTGACCTCGGAGCCAAAAAGTGAAATCATTCCTCGGACCAGATATTCTCACTCGGTGGACCCATTTTTTGGCCAGCAATACAGTCCCTTTTTAGGGTGCCCTATTTCATCTTTGGAGATGTCCTCTAATTCCTCCAAGAGTCTTTCAGAACTTGAAGTAGTGAGGTTTGTGGATCAGTTCTTGGTGGCCAGAGGAATATCGACTCCATCCAAACTCTCCCTCCCATCCAGAGCTGAGGGAACTTCTCCAAAGACCCCACAATATTTTCCTCCTTTGACCTCCTTGCAGGTTTCGGAACATTCAACACCAATGCCAACTCCAGTTCAAGTTTCTTTGGTACCAGTGGTAGATCTAACCATGGTACCAGAGTCTACCCTTTGGCCTTCAACTCCTGCGGAGCCAGGCCATTCTTGGGACTGAGACTGGTCTGTCGGCACCATGTTCCCTGGTACGGCATCTCCTTTTTACACATCTACCATGGTTCTATTTGCTTTGATAGAAATGACTCCTCCCGTGGCTCCCTCCCTGGGAGTGGGTTCTTTGGAGCAGGGTGTGACCCTTGTCCTGAAGTTGTCTTTCTTGGTTCTGGGTTCCCACCCCTCTTTGGGAGGACCTGCTTTCCAGGTGATGGAGAGGGCACTGGCTTCTGCAGGCTCTTAGTTGGTCCCTCCAATGCCAGAGATCCACCCTTTCCCTTCCTCTGAGCCACAGCTGCCACAGCCCACTAGTCAAGGATACCAGGCTCAGGAATCTCAAGACACACGTCAACAAGGTTCCCCCTCTGCAGGATCCTCCTGGATGCTCCCATCAAGGAGGATCCTTGCAAGAGATTTTGCAAGAGGAAGCACGTGGATTTCCCAGAGGAATCTCTGACCGAAGATATGGACTATGATGAGGGGGAAAGGTCCACCACATCTTTCTCAGAGGAGTCCGTATTCTTGCAGGTTTTCTGGGATCAGACCTCTACCTCCTGGGTGACCCTCCCTGCAGATGAACTAGTCCAACTCATCGTGCAGTGCACATGGAAGAGTCCTGATACCACTGAACCTATCCCCTGGAGGCCAGACAAAATTCTTTCCCCTACAGAAAACAACCCACACTGGTCCAAGGGCTATGGTTGCAGTGGTGGCCATTAAAAAAGAGCTCGCTGAGGAGAACACTACTGTCCATCCCCCAAACATGGTATCTCGGGCAATAGACAGACTAGGGAAGTGGGTGTATTCTTCAGCAACCTTTGCTATCCAGTCCCTGAATTATTTGGCACACATTACTCAGCTTCAGAGAGACCTAATTTCAGAACTCTCAGAAACCCTGGTGGGAGCAGTCTCTGATGAGGTACATGACAAAGTTGCCTCATAGCTTGTGACTGGAGTCCATCCTTAATTCCCCCATGAGGTTGATTTCTCACTCTACCGAAGGGGTGGCTAGAGCAGTGGGTGCAGGTGTTGTCACAAGACATCACACCTGAATGCACCTATGTGACTTCATGGATCCTTTTAAGTCTTCCTTCCTAAATGCTTCAGTAGAGGCCTCCTCTCTTTTTGGCCCAAAGGTAAAAGACACTTTAGCCAAGTGTGAAAAGGATGGTAAGACCTTGTCTGCCATGGGCATACATTTTTCCACACCCCAACAACCCTGTTCCAGGAATCAGGAGTGAAAATATGTTGTACAAAAAATCCCAAGGTCCCTTCCGTGACACGTGGTGAGTTTTTCCCCTGGGGTAGAGAGGAGAACTCAGCAGGAAGATGCCCCTTCAGAGGCAGAGGGGGTCTGTGTAACCAGGGGTCCAGAGATTCTTTCTATGGACAGCCCTATCAGCACTTCTGAAGAGAGGCCTGATTGCTTGCCTCTAGAAGCAGTTGGGGATCGTTTTTCTCTGCACCACTTTGAGTGGCAAAAAATAACCACAGACTCTTGGGTGCAGACGATAATTACCAGAGGTTATCACATTCCCTTCATTTTTCCCCCAAGACCTTTAAGATGCATTTCTGATGTACCACCCAGTAAAATAGAAGCAGCAGTTCTAGAAATTCAAAAACTGCTTCATAAAAGAGTCATCCAAACAGTACCTCCAGACTAAATAGAATCCAGTTTTTACTCAAGGTTCTTTTCAGTGCCAAAGAAAACAGGGGACTGAAGGCCAATTCTGGACATCAGCATCCTAAACAAATTCGTCAAACAAGCAAAAATATGGATGGTAATAGTACAGTCTATACTCCCCTTCCTGGGCAAAGATGATTGGATGTGCTCTCTAGATCTTCTGGGTGCATATTACCACATAAAGATGTACAAGAGCTCCAGAAGATTTCTCCGCTTCTGGCTGGGGGCCAATCACTACCAATTGCAAGCATGGCCCTTTGGTCTCTCCACAGCCCCCAGAGTGTTTACCAAGTACATGGCAGTAGTAACAGCTCACTTGAGACTGCAAGGATTCTGGGTATTTCCATATCTAGACGATTGGCTCCTCACCACCCCAACCAAGCATCTACTAGTCTTGGTCATCCATTACACCATACGTCTCTTGAAACAGCTAGGGATAACAGTAAACAAGGACAAATGCAAACTAATCCCTTCTCAAAGACAAGTTCATAGGGGAAGAATTCAATGCCCAATCTTGTGTAGTCTACTTTCCTCTTCACAGGATGCAGAGACTCAGATCACAACTCTGAGTGATACTCAGTCAGCACAAAGTGCAGTCTCGGGCAGTAGTTCAACTACTAGGGTCCATGGCAGCATCTGTAACAATGATCCCACTGGCAAGACTACACATGAAGCTTCTTCATTGGCTTTTGCTAACACAATGGTCCCCTTTGAATCTCCCCATGACATTTAAGATCAGGATAACAAATCGATGCAAACAAGACTTAATTTGGTGGATGAAGCCAGAAGTGAATCTATGGAGTCAACCTTTCTCCCCTTCTCTGCCCATAGCCATAGTGACCATGGACGCCTCCCTCATTGGTATAGGGGGGCAGTACCAGGGAAAGACTGCCCAAGGCACTTGTTCATCCATAAAGGCCAATCTTCATATCAATGTTCTAGAACTGAGGGCGGTGCTTCTAGCGTTGCAAGCATTTCAATCTGTTCTCCCTTCAGGAACAATTACCATCCAGTCTGACAACATGTCAGTAGTCTGGTACATCAACAAACAAGGCGGAATCAAGTCCTATCTGTTGTGTCAAGAGGCCATGAGAATTTGGCAATGGGCAATAGCTTCCAACCACTTTCTGATAGCAATGCACAATCCCGGGGATTCCAACATAATTGCAGACAAGTTGAGCAGATGCATTCTCCTGCCTCACGAGTGGTCCCTCAATCCTGTCATAGCGAAGAAGATATTCAGTCGTTGGGGCCAGCCTTACTGCAATCTGTTCGCATCCTCCACAAATCACAAATGCAGCAGCTACTTTGCCATAATTACCCCAAAGGGGGAGTCCCTGAGGGACACTCTTGTACATGATTGGCCCATGGGACTTCTATATGCTTACCCTCCACTTCCACTGATCCCCCAATTCTTGATGAAGGCTCTTCGGCTGAAAAGCAGAATAATCCTCATTGCACCCTACTGGCCATGACAAATGTGGTTACCCTTCCTTTGGCCTCACCTACTACAGCAACCTTGGATCCTGGATCCAACTCCTGAACTACTATAGCATTCACAGGGATTGACATATCCAAATTTATTGAACCTCAAGCTGACAGCTTGATTTCTCCACTTCTGGTGACTGACAGGCGAAATAAACTGTCCTCCCCTGTCCATTACATTCTTCTGGCTTCCCATAAACCATCCACCAGGAAACTTTATCTCAGCAAATGGAAGAGATTCATTATTTGGTCTTGTGAAAAAGGAATAAATCCTTTTTTTGCACCGCTTTCCATGGTTTTAGATTATCTATCGAATCTCCTTCATTCTGGAGCTGTAGCTTCTTCCATTCGAGTACACCTGGCAGCAATTTCCAACTTCCACAATGGTTTCAAAGGCTCCTCCTTAATCTCTCACTGTCTATGTAAAACCTTTTTGAAGGGAGTTTTACATATCAGACCCCCATTCAAACTGATTGAGCCATGGAATTTGACACTAGTTCTACAAGTCTTGACTTGCCCTCTATTTGAATCTGCTGTCAATTGTGACTTAAATTTTTTATCCTGGAAAACCTTATTCTTGGTGGCCATTACTTCAGCAAGATGAATTTCTGAGTTACAAGCCTTGTGTATAAAACATCCCTACATGGTCTTCCATAAGGACAGAGTATCACTATGGACTAATCCCTCCTTTTTACCTAAGGTTACCTCTGATTTGACTATTAATCAAACGACTGATCTACCAGTCTTTTTTCCAAATTATTCTAATAAAGGAGAATATTCATTGCATTTGTTTGATGTGCACAGACAACTGCATTTTTATATTGACAGATCTAAATCCATACGAAAGTCTGACCAATTATTTATATCATATTCAGGCCCAAAACTGGGAAAATCATTTTCCAAAGTTACCTTATCTAAATGGTTGAGAGATTGCATTTCCTTTATTTATCAATGAAACAAGGTTTCTATACCTTCTAAGATCAAAACACATTCCACAAGATCAGTTGCAACATCTGTTACTTTCCACGCAAGAGCTTCCATGGATGCCATTTGTGCAGCAGCAACATGAGCCTCTCCTCATACCTTTATCACACATTACAAATTGGATATGGTCTACAGGGGGAGAGCCTTCTTTGGTTCATTGGTACTCAGGAATATTCTTCTATAGGGCCTCCCAGGAAACAAGGTAGCTAGGGACACTGTCCCATCAGTAAGGAATGAATGAAGATTAACAACATCAGATAAAGAAGTTATGTTTTTACCATAATGTTACATCTGTGTTGATCTTCATTCATTCATTACAACCCACCCACCATCCCCCTCCAAAAGACTCTTGGAGTTTTGGCTGTGGTCCTATCCTATGATAAAGAAGTTGCTCAGAAAAAGCCTCCGCTTTTCTCTCTGTAATCTGTTCTTTCCTTACAGGCAAACTCAATCTGAGGTAATATGGAGAGGGGCACTATGGGTAAAAGCTTAGCTCATGAGTTTTCTGGCTGGTGCAAGCTTGTTATAACGGACGACTCAGTTCAGAGGACAGAACCGCCACCCATCAGTAATGAATGAATGAAGATCAACAACACCGATGAAATATTATAGTAAGAATATAACTTTTTTTTTCTGCATTACCCTTTGGGCTATCTACTGCAACTCAAGTGTTTATAAAGTATCGGGCCCTGGTAGCTACCTATTCCAGAACCATAGGCATCCACATTTTTCCTTCTTTAGATGACTTCCTGATTTGTGCAGATTGTGTATCCAGGTGCTTGGAATCCTTAGAGAAGGTCGCATCCCTGCTTTCTCACCTGGGCTTTATATTGAACTTTCAAAAGTCCTTCTTCAGACCTTCTCAATGAATTGTTTTTCTGAAGTGCTAGAGACATGGTAAAAAGACAGCCTTCCAAACAGAAGACAAAGTTCTGACTCATCAGGGAATTTTCTTGGATTTCTCTCTTTTAGATATCAGCAAGAGAGTTCCTTAAAATTCTAGCGCTCATGTCATCAATGATCCTCATAATAATATTAGCCAGACTACACATGAGAAAAATTCAGTTTTGCTTCAAGAACTGTTGGGCACAGGACCTTTGTCACTTAGATTTCCAGACACCGGCACTGAGATTTGTAATATAGGATCTGCAGCGGTGAATGGACCGACTATCTTGGAATCCTGGACTTACCTTATGTCTTCAAACCCCAGTCCAATCTGTCCAGACAGACTGTTTAGATTTTGCATGGGAAGTAGTGTCCATGGAAGTTCAAGTGCAAGGCTTTCAGGGTTTCAGGACACACCAAATCACATAAATGTAATAGAGATTTTGGCAGTGATTCATGCCTTAAAAATTCTTCACCACTAATGGACTCTGGGTCCTCCTGTAGTGGTCACAGACAACATTATTGTGAACAAGTAAGGGGGTACAAGGTCAAATCACTTTGACAATTAACAATGATGACCTGGGAACTAGCTCTACAGCATTTCATGACTCTTCAGGCATTTTAAATTTCTTCAGAGCAAAACACAGTGGTAGACAGACTAAGTAGATGTTCATCACATTCATCGCTGTTGCAGTAGCCTTAGCTATATGGGTTATATTTTGCAAAGGATATAATGGTCAACCACCTTCCAAAGCTTCGGGTCACCTTCCATGTGCCCAAACTGTTAAGCAGCTTGAGCTGAGATAACTAAAAAACAAGTTTGAGTGGGAAATGCTTCAGAGATTTACTGATATCAAAGAGTATGCTTCTCTGAGGGTTTTAAGGTCTTGTGAAAAAGGAATAAATCCTTTTTTTGCACCGCTTTCCATGGTTTTAGATTATCTATCGAATCTCCTTCATTCTGGAGCTGTAGCTTCTTCCATTCGAGTACACCTGGCAGCAATTTCCAACTTCCACAATGGTTTCAAAGGCTCCTCCTTAATCTCTCACTGTCTCTGTAAAACCTTTTTGAAGGGAGTTTTACATATCAGACCCCCATTCAAACTGATTGAGCCATGGAATTTGACACTAGTTCTACAAGTCTTGACTTGCCCTCTATTTGAATCTGCTGTCAATTGTGACTTAAAATTTTTATCCTGGAAAACCTTATTCTTGGTGGCCATTACTTCAGCAAGATGAATTTCTGAGTTACAAGCCTTGTGTATAAAACATCCCTACATGGTCTTCCATAAGGACAGAGTATCACTATGGACTAATCCCTCCTTTTTACCTAAGGTTACCTCTGATTTGACTATTAATCAAACGACTGATCTACCAGTCTTTTTTCCAAATTATTCTAATAAAGGAGAATATTCATTGCATTTGTTTGATGTGCACAGACAACTGCATTTTTATATTGACAGATCTAAATCCATACGAAAGTCTGACCAATTATTTATATCATATTCAGGCCCAAAACTGGGAAAATCATTTTCCAAAGTTACCTTATCTAAATGGTTGAGAGATTGCATTTCCTTTATTTATCAATGAAACAAGGTTTCTATACCTTCTAAGATCAAAACACATTCCACAAGATCAGTTGCAACATCTGTTACTTTCCACGCAAGAGCTTCCATGGATGCCATTTGTGCAGCAGCAACATGAGCCTCTCCTCATACCTTTATCACACATTACAAATTGGATATGGTCTACAGGGGGAGAGCCTTCTTTGGTTCATTGGTACTCAGGAATATTCTTCTATAGGGCCTCCCAGGAAACAAGGTAGCTAGGGACACTGTCCCATCAGTAAGGAATGAATGATGAATAACAACATCAGATAAAGAAGTTCTTACCATAATGTTCCATCTGTGTTGATCTTCAGTCATTCATTACAACCCACCCACCATCCCGCTCCGAAAGGCTCTTGGTGTTTTGGCTGTGGTCCTATCCTATGATAAAGAAGTTGCTCAGAAAAAGCCTCCGCTTTTCTCTCTGTAATCTGTTCTTTCCTTACAGGCAAACTCAATCTGAGGTAATATGGAGAGGGGCACTATGGGTAAAAGCTTAGCTCATGAGTTTTCTGGCTGGTGCAAGCTTGTTATAACGGACAACTCAGTTCAGAGGACAGAACCGCCACCCATCAGTAATGAATGAATGAAGATCAACAACACCGATGAAATATTATAGTAAGAATATAACTTTTTTCTGCATTACCCTTTGGGCTATCTACTGCAACTCAAGTGTTTATAAAGTATCGGGCCCTGGTAGCTACCTATTCCAGAACCATAGGCATCCACATTTTTCCTTCTTTAGATGACTTCCTGATTTGTGCAGATTGTGTATCCAGGTGCTTGGAATCCTTAGAGAAGGTCGCATCCCTGCTTTCTCACCTGGGCTTTATATTGAACTTTCAAAAGTCCTTCTTCAGACCTTCTCAATGAATTGTTTTTCTGAAGTGCTAGAGACATGGTAAAAAGACAGCCTTCCAAACAGAAGACAAAGTTCTGACTCATCAGGGAATTTTCTTGGATTTCTCTCTTTTAGATATCAGCAAGAGAGTTCCTTAAAATTCTAGCGCTCATGTCATCAATGATCCTCATAATAATATTAGCCAGACTACACATGAGAAAAATTCAGTTTTGCTTCAAGAACTGTTGGGCACAGGACCTTTGTCACTTAGATTTCCAGACACCGGCACTGAGATTTGTAATATAGGATCTGCAGTGGTGAATGGACCGACTATCTTGGAATCCTGGACTTACCTTATGTCTTCAAACCCCAGTCCAATCTGTCCAGACAGACTGTTTAGATTTTGCATGGGAAGTAGTGTCCATGGAAGTTCAAGTGCAAGGCTTTCAGGGTTTCAGGACACACCAAATCACATAAATGTAATAGAGATTTTGGCAGTGATTCATGCCTTAAAAATTCTTCACCACTAATGGACTCTGGGTCCTCCTGTAGTGGTCACAGACAACATTATTGTGAACAAGTAAGGGGGTACAAGGTCAAATCACTTTGACAATTAACAATGATGACCTGGGAACTAGCTCTACAGCATTTCATGACTCTTCAGGCATTTTAAATTTCTTCAGAGCAAAACACAGTGGTAGACAGACTAAGTAGATGTTCATCACATTCATCGCTGTTGCAGTAGCCTTAGCTATATGGGTTATATTTTGCAAAGGATATAATGGTCAACCACCTTCCAAAGCTTCGGGTCACCTTCCATGTGCCCAAACTGTTAAGCAGCTTGAGCTGAGATAACTAAAAAACAAGTTTGAGTGGGAAATGCTTCAGAGATTTACTGATATCAAAGAGTATGCTTCTCTGAGGGTTTTAAGGATCAACTGTAATCTTGTGCTTTCCTTTACTAGTAGTTTTACCAGTATTTGCTGCTTGTCTTACCACAATTTTTGACTTGATCATGGAACAGACTATCAGTCTCATTGTCAGTCTTTCTTTCAGCCACAAAAAGAAAAAGTTAAACAAACAGCTTTTGCCACCACAGTAGGCTAGGAATTTGCCTCAGCTGCAGGTGGGGGACTCTGTTGTGGCCATTTGTTGTACCTCAGGCAACTCATCTTTTACCTTGTATCCCCCTGATATAGCACCTACAGCCACTATGTACCAGAGGTTAGCCATATCCTTTGTTGCTGTTTGAATCTCCTCAATGGGCAACGGAGAAACACTCTTTTTGGTCCTGGAAGAAGGAACAAGGAAAGTTTCTCTGCTGTGTCAGAATGCTGTCCCCATCCCTGGAGAAGCAGCTGCTGCCATTAGTAACATGGTTGGTCCAATTTTTTATGTAAAAAAAAAACAGAAAACCAAGCATGTATCTACTCCTCCTCAAATTTCATTAGACAGGAGTAGTTCAATGGATCTGGCTCACAGTTTAACTCAGGCTATTGATCTTTCTTGTAAAATAGTTTCTGGTAAAAGAAAGTGGGATTCCTCTTCTGCTGAAGAGATTCAAGAATGTGAATTTGAACAGAAAGATGCAGGGATGGATTCAAAGTATTTTTCCTCATATTTTTGATTCAGATTCAGAAGAGAGCTCAGTTTCTGATTCTCCCTGTTGGGGGTTTAGTTTTCTCTGTGACTATTGCTAGATTGTACCAGTGTTTTCAGTGGGAGAACATTGAGGTTTCGCAGTTTATCAGAAAATAGTATGAGTTGTTACAGAAGGATTTTCCAGAATCTACACCAATTCCTCCAGTTCTATCAGCTTTAGAGGATGTATGTGTTAATGCCTTCAACTTCCCTGATAGTCAGCCAGCTCCCCCAAAAAAGGAAGATAGGATGTGTAAAGTTGCTCAGTTTTTTCGGTTTTAATATACTATTTCCAAACTTGACCCAGCAGCGATAGCTTTAGTTGATCCCACTGCTGCTAAACACTTAGTTAATTCCAATCCTACTCTTTCTGATAAGACCAGGAAAATATTTATAAGTGTGGTGGAAAAAAGTGTATACTTCCATTTTGAATTGTCAGGCTCATTATGCTAAAGTTTGTTCTGACAGATAGTGAAACTATGAGGAATGGTTTATCTGCAGGTTCTTCCTGTGAGCTAAAACCTGCTTTAAATAACTTGGTTTATTGTTTTGCACAGATCACTTCTCATTGATTGCAGTGTGTATATGAATTTATTGGTACTTCTTCCAGGGATATGGCCACTGGTACTGTTTTATGAGGTTTGCATAGCTGCATTCTCAGAACTTTCCAGATGTTAAAAATGAGATTTTAAATTGTCCCATAGACAGAGATTCAGTGCTTGTCCCCTGTGCTGCGTGATGAAAGGGCAAGCTGATCCATGGAATCTTTTTCAGCTCTCCTTTTCAAAGCTGTCCAAGGGATTTTCTTTCTCCTCTTCCATTTTTGGCAGAAAACAGAATAAACAGTCTCAACAGAATTCGGGTAAACAGAAGTTTAAGAAGGAATGCCAAGGGAGTTCCAAAAAGAAGTCTCTAACCTCCCAGAACCAAGGTCAGTTCAGTATGTGATCCACTCCTACTCTTGTCCCTTTTTTTCTTCCCAAAAGTCTTAAATTCCGTTTTTCTCTTTGGCAACAGATTGCTTCAGACAAATGAGTTCTGAATTTCCTTCCACAATGTTAACAGATGTCATTGAGAGGAAATTCCTCCTTTTCAGTGGTCATTCCTCATTCTCCAAATCAGACTCTTTTGTTCCACCTGCTTTTTATCACATGCTGTTCCAAGGACAGATAGATCCAGTTCCTCCTGTTTAAGTGGGGAAGGGTTTAATTCATGGATGTTCCTAGTGCCAAAGAAAGAAAATGCTTGGAGACCACTTCTGGATTTTTCTTTCAGGTTTCCTGGGGTAACACTAGACTTATAAGATACTTATCATCACATCCCTTTTCATTCAGACTTCGGGTGTTTCCTTAAGTTTTTGTGTGTTTGTATCACTTTATCTGTTATCTGCCATACTCTTTGTACTATTAACTACACCAAGAATGTTCACAAAGTGTCTAGCCCCAATTATAGCTCATTGCAGGCTAAAAGGTAACCACGTTTCCATATTTAGATGACCTATCTTTGCAGTATTTTTGAAAGCATCAGGAATCTCTCTCTTGGGTGAGAGATCTCTTACACAAGCTGGGATTCCAATAGAACAGTCAAAAGTCTTTCTTGACTCCCTTTCAAAGGATTGTGCTCCTGTGATGTCAACTAAACAACTCAGTTCAAACTGCTTTATTTCCACAGGAAAATAAATCCTTATTTAGATCTGTTTCTAAGGTTTTCCAAACAGACTTTGATTACTGTGAGGGAATACTTCTGGATTTTAGGTCTTATTGCATCTGTGATTCTTATGATACTCCTGACAGGACTCCACATGAGAAAGATACAATAATATCTGAAATCTCTTTGGTCCTAGCATCAACACCCCTATATCTCAATCCCCAGTACTGGGATCTGTCAGAAGAGAAATCCTTTGGTTCAGGCAATAGATATTTTTAAACCTTGGTCTCCCTTTCTCCCTCCCTGCTCCAAGGCAGTCAGTCACCACAGACACTTCAGACTTTGCTTGTGTAGCCATTTCAGGAGGGATAAAGTGCAGGGGTGTAGGTCACCAGGGACAGATACAAGCACATAAATATCATGGGCATGCTTGCCTTGATTAAGGCACTCAACTTTCTGAACCATCTTTGGCCCCAGGGACCTCTTCAAAGTGGTTTCAGACAACACCACAGTCATGTGATACATCAACAAGCAAGAGGAAACCAGGTCCAGGGAACCCCTGTTGCAGACTAGCCATGTTAGGTTGGGATATAGCTTCAAACAGTGTGGCAGACAAGTTGAGCAGGATCAGGGGAGACCCCCACAAATGGAAACTAGATCAGGGAGTCTTCCAATATTCGAGCTATCTGTGGGGAGTTCCTCATGTAGACCATTTTTGCCTTCTCTTTTAGCAATCAACTGGCAAGATTCTTTTCCGGGACTCTATGCAAGAAAGCCTGCAAGGCAGTTACCTTTTATTTCTTTGGACAGGAATGTTTCCGTATGTCTTCTATTCTTTCCACTAATATCCAGGGTACTTCTGAAGATTCAGAAGGAATCCCCCAAGATCATTGTGCTGACTCCCTGGCCTAGGCAACTGTGTTTCTCCCTTCTTTTGGAAATGGGTAGGACAATTACCAGAAGCTTGCTCACAGACTAGATCTACTCACACAAGAACAGGGGTGTTTGGTACACTCCAACATCATAATTTTCAACTGACTGTCTGGATGATAAGGTTTTAATTCCTTTTAGGCACCTGTTTACTGAGAATGTGCAGTGGATACTAATGGAGGCAAGAACGCTTGCGACTAGAAAATCATATATTAGCAAATGGAAAAGATTTTCTAGTTGGTGCTAGCAACATAACCAGCACCTAGTCAGGGCTAGTTGTTCTCTAGTTTTACAATATTTGTGTTAGTTAACTATCTTATGGCCTTTTTTATTCATCTATCGAGGTTCATTTATTGGCCATTTCAGTGTGTCTGCCCATAGAGCCTCCACTTTCACAGTCTCATGTCAAAATGTTCTTGAAAGGGGTTTTGCGTAAGTGGCTGCCAAGTAAACCGGTGGCCCCTCCTTGGGATTTTAATTTTGTTTTAGAGATGCTAACACTTGCTCCATTTGAATCAGATAATCTGTCTGACTTAAGGTTCTTAATATGGAAAAAAATGTTACTGATTGCATTTGACCTCTGCAAGATAGGTAGCTGAGTTGCAAGCTCTTCTGGTGAGTCAACTCTATCTCATTTTCCATAGGGACAGGGTTTATTTGAGAACGAATCCTTCTTTTATACCTAAAGTGGTATTTGAGTTTTCTTTAAGCCACACTATTTATCTTCCCATTTTCTTTACTGATTCTAAATACTAATGTCTTTCGGCTTTTCCCGGTTAGGGGTTGCCACAGTGGAACTCCGGTCCGCTAATGATTGGCAGTGGATTTTTATGGTGCCGAGTTGCCAGCCCGACACCCATCCTTCAAAGAATGCACACCCATTCATGCTCGCACCTACCTGCATGTCATTAACGTCACTCGACTGTGGGGAGGACATGCAGACTCCACACAGAAGGCGCTCCAGCCAAGAATTGAATGGGAGAACCTCTTGCTGTGAGGCGATAATGCTAACCATTGCACCACCGCATCCTACTTACTGATTCTAAATATGAGGGAGAAAGGATACTCCATATCCTGCATGTCTACAGGCAACTCAAGTACTATTTTGACAGAACTATATCACTCAGATCTTCAGATCAGTTTTTTATTTCTTGTGAAGGTAAGAAGAAGGGACAGCGTGTGTCAAAACAGATTATTTCTAAATGGTTGTCTAAGACTATTAGCTTTTGTTATACTCATAATAGCAAATCTATACCAGTCAGGGACAAGGCCCTCTCTACTAGGGACTTGGATTTATCTATGGATTTTTGGAAAGGGCTGGATTTTAGAAGTATTTTAGAAACTGCTACTTGATCATCTGTACATATGTTTACAAAGCACTATAAGCTTCTCTAGGTCGAGATCAAGCTTTGCTAGGACCATTCTCTAGGGGTTCCTGGACTCTTCTCCTTCAAACTCTCAAATGTAGTTAGCTGTGGTAGTTTACCTATATAACTAAAGCTTCTGAAGCAGTAATCAATATGATGAACAAAGTACAGTTGTATAAGTCAAGCTTACTATAACTGTAGACTCTTGAATGATCACTGCTGCAGTATTCACTCCCTCCCTACACCCCTTTGTCTTTTGGTGTGTATTTATGCCAGGGTATGGACATTTATGGTTTTTTTTTTGTTAGTAGCTTAGTCCTTTCAGGGCTCAGCCTCATACTTTTTTGTTCCTAGCATAGTCTTTTCCATGCTCAGACTCTCTCTTTCTGTTGGCAGGAAAGATCTGAAGGACTTTGCATCCAAACTTGTCTTTTAGTCAGCTCATCTCAAGCTGCTTGACAGTTTAGGCACATGGCAGGTGCTCTGAAGCTTTGGAAGCTTGCTGTCTATTATATCCCTGGCAGGATATAAACCATATAGCTAAGGCTGCTGCAGCAGTGATCATTTGAATATCTACTGTTATGGTAAGTACATCTTATACAACCGTACTACTCTGACCCTCATGAGTACAGAAGCTCCATGTAGAAGTCTTACACGACTTGATCCAGATGTGGGAACACCTTAAGTAGATTTGTTTGCCCCCTTTCAAAACAGACAACTGAAAAAATTCTGTTCAAGACATCCTTGCAGCCATGTGTGGAAGACAGACGCTCTGTCATTTCCATGATCAGTAATGTTCCTGTATGCATTTCTATCCTGACTCCTAAGGTACTTATAAAGATTCAGAAAGAAGTACCAAAGATCATTGTGGTTACCCCCTTTTTGGCCTAGACAAAGTTGGTTCTTCATTTTAATGGAATTTGCCAAGGGCAATTACCACAAGCTTCCTTACGGACTGGGTCTGCTGGTACATTCCAGCTCAGAGCATATACAACTGACAGCCTGGATGATTCTATTTTGATACCTTGTAGGCACTTGTTCCATGAAGTTGTGCTGCAGGTATTTAAAGATCGTGTGCAAACTGACAAAACCAAAGTAACCTGTCTGTTGGCAAAATGCATTTCCTCAGTAGTTGCTCACATTGGATGTCTTTCTGTCATTTAACTTTGCATTCTCACTTTCTTTTTAAGGAAGTTCACTTCCAAAATACATCCAATGTAGCCATTACTCTGCAGGAAGTTCTGCTTCCTCACTGGTGTGCTGACGTTATGCCGAGGTCAGCAGAGTCCTTTATCAAGTCAGCAAGAGGGAGAAAGACATACAAAAAGAGGATTTTCAGATTGTGGCAGTTTTACTAGCATTTTTTTTGTCTAATTTTCAGTTTTAAGATTGGTTACATTGTGTTGGCTAATCAGGTCTTCCAACCTCCATGCATTCTGCATTCCTTTTTTATGAAAACAAATATGTAAGCTGCTTCTGTTTTACTGTCACACAAGTGCATTATGTGTAGCACATTGTTCATAAGTCTCAGTTGCCTCTAATTTTTCCTACTGTCACTGAATAATATGTACATGATTTTGCTTCATATTTTTACCCTGTCCAGCCTTCATCAAACTTTTTTCTAGTAAATCACTGAAGATTAAATTCAGACATGAATGCTAGATATTAGAGTTTCATAGTCTATAATTCATTTTGCCTGGAAAATATATTCTAATGCAAAAATGTTTCATTAATAAACGGACATTCTGCACTCAGCCATTTTGCAGCATTAGTAGGATATATATTTAAAACACTGCGGTGGTGGTGCTGTGGTAGCGTTGTCGCCTCACAGTAAGACATTGTCCTGTTCGATTCTCAGCTAGAGCGTCTTCTGTGTGGAGACATGCGTGAATGGGCATACCTTTGTTGAAGGCTGTGCATCAGGGCCAGCAACTCGGCATGTAAAAATCTACTGCCAATCATTAGTGGATCGGAGTTCCGCTGTGGCGACCCCAAACTGGGAAAAGCCGAAAGACACAACAACAAGTAGGATATATATTTTCAAAAAAAAAAAAAAAAAACAGACTCAGCCTACTAGTGCAGGAAAGATCCATCTTTGCGTCATCAAACTGACAAGCGTGATGATGCAAAGATAGGAAGTACAGGCCTTTAAGTCTGTGGAGAGCTAAAGTTTGCAAGCAAGAAATAACAGAAATATGAAATAACAGACTATCCAGTCATCCTGTCATCCCAGAAGAAAGAGAATGATGCAGGTATATGCAAAAAATGATTGCACATGGTCTTTAAAATGGCAAGAAAACCTGAAACTAAAAAGTCTTACATTTACAAGTGCAAGAAGTTTTCTAGGTGGTACCTAGCCAATAACAGAAGTCCCAAAAGTGTTTTGACCCCTCTTGTTTGGAAATACTTGTGTGAGCTACTTCGAGATGGTTGACCATATGCTTCTATTAAACTGCATCTTATGACCACCTCAGCTTGTCTGCCAATGGAGCCCCCTTTCATTTCCTTTTGAGGTCAAACAGTTTATAAAAGGAATGTTGCACATAAGACCTTCTCGAAAGCAAATTAATCCTCCCTGGGATCTCAGATTTGTTCTTGAAAAAATTGACTTTATCTTCTTTTGAATCTGCCTGCCAAGATGATTTATGGTTCATCATTTGAAAGACTGTTTTACTCATTGCTGTGACATCTGCAAGGTGATTCGCAACCCTATCCAATTTTTCTCAAGGACAGGATTGTGTTATGCAAGTGGGAGATAGAAAAGACTGAGCAAGCTAGGAAGGACTACTCGTTGGCTAACAAAGAAGCTAAGAAGGAAGTTGCAATAGCAAAGAATAGGGCATTGTAGGCACTCTACAACTTCTGGAAAGTGACTCAGTAAGTGGCACAAAGAAACTATATCAGGTTGCAAGGCAAAGACAGAAAGATAAAGAAGGTAGTCAGACACACTTCATAAAGGATGCCAGCAACAACCTGCTCACCAGTCCACAGGACATCAAAGGCAGATGGAAGGAGTATTTCCAGCAGCTTCTGAATGAAGAAAACCCCACATAAGTTGTACTGCCCCAGAAATAGCCTACAGTGAGAGAAGAAGAGGAGCCCACCATAGAAGAACAGCACTAAGGAAAATGAAGTCAAGGAAAGCAGCAGGCTCACATGAGGTTACAGCAGATATGATAAAGATGCTGGGTGAGATAGGGGAAAAATAGCTTCTGAGGGTACTCATAGCAGTGTGTAGAGAAAGGTGTATTCCAGATAACTGGAGAATAAGCATACTCATGCCAGTGTACAAGAACAAAGGGGATATCCACAACTGTGGGCAGTACAGAGGCATCAAACTCCAATCACATTGCATGAAAGTTCCAGAGAGGGTGATTGAAAAACATATACGCAGAGTAGTAGAAAGTAAGAAGGGAGAAGAGCAGTTTGGATTTAGATCAGGATGTAGCACAACTGATCTGATGTTTGCAGTGAGACAGATACTTGAGAAGAAGGTAGAGATGAGGAGATAATCCAACTGGGCATTCCTAGACTTGGAGAAAGCATATGACAGGGTCCCTAGAAAGCTGATTTGGACAGTACTGTGGTGGTTTAAAGTCCCACTAACATTGGTAGAAGTAGTGCAGGCTATGTACAAAGACTCAATAACTCAAGTACGAACAGTGTTCAGCCTCACAGAAGGGTTCCCAGTGGGAGTGGGTGTACACCAGTGTTCAGCTCTGAGCCCACTGCTATTCATACCGGTGATGGACTACATTAGCAATCAGGTTGGAGGGGACAGATCAATAAAGTTGCTGTATGCAGACAATGTGGAATTACAGGCAGACTCTAAGCAAGAACTTCAGCAAAGTATAGGAAAATGGAATACAAAACTGAAGGCACATGGGATGAAACTAAGCAAATTGAGGAAATCAGAAGAAGCTGAGAATAGATATGGAAGGGAAGATAGTGGAACAGGTAAAAAGATTCAAGTATCTGGGAGGGGGTGGTTAAGGAGGAGGGAAGTCTGAATGAAGAGGTCACAGCTAGAATTAGAGGGGCTGCAGCCAACTGGCATAGAGTGTCAGGTGTAGTCTATAACAGAAAAATGTCAAAGAAACTGAAAAGTAAGGTGTACAAGACAGTAGTGTGGCCAGTACTACTGTATGGTACAGAAACCTGGGCAGTAAAGGCAGAACAGCTGAAGAAGCTAGAGCTGATGGAAATGAAGTGCCTGAGAAGGGTGGTAGGATGCACACTGTGGGGCAAACGAAGAAATGAGGACATAAAAGGAGAAGCCAAAGTAGCTCCAATTGCAGAACAGATCAAACAAGACAGATTATGGTGGTTTGGACACATGCAGAAAAGCAGAAGACAATCTGGTGAGAAAGATTTGGGACAGACAAGAAGAAGGTAAGAGGAAGCGAGGACGTCCAGCAAAGAGGTGGATGGATTGTGTGAAAGATCTGCGTCAGTTGGCTTGAGTGTTGAAGATGGCAGGAGTGTGGCACTGAATCGAGAGAGGTGGTGACAGTTAACATGATACCCAGACCCCATGTAGAAAAATGGGAAAAGGGGGGCTGGCGATGATGATGAGGAGGAGGATTACATTATGCAGTAATTCATTATTCATGCTTAAAGCTGTTTCTGAATTTACCTTGAATCAAGTCATCAGTCTCCCATTGTTCTATACTGATCCAAAAAACAAAGGAAGAAAAGATTACAGATCTTAGATGTGTACAGGCAGCTCAGGTACTACCTTGACAGAACAAATGCATTCATGAATACTGAACAGCTGTTTGTCTGCTGTATGGGTGCTAAGAAAGGCTAATCTGTCTCTAAGCAAACTATCACACAATGGCTGTCACCTGCTATTGTTTTCTGTTACTCCACCATGGTAAATAACTTCCACTCTTCCAGACAAGGTTAAGGTTCACTCAACTAGGGCCTTATCGTCTTTGATGGCATATTGGAAAGAGGTGGACTTTAGAAGCATTCTAGAGGCAGCAACCTGGATCTTGGCTCATATCTTCACAAAGCACTACATACTGGATTCCATTTCAAGGTTTCAGGCTTTGTTAGGACCATTGTCCATGAGCTTCTTGATCCTTATCCTTCCACCTCCCAGGTAAGATAAGCTTTGGGAATCTACCCAAAATGCCCCTGAGAGTTGGAATGATGAACTTAGTACTGCTCTGTAAGTCCTTCTAACCTATAATAGCAGATGTTTGAATTCTTCACTGCCTCAGTGGCAGCACCCACCTGTCATCCCCCAAGTTGTGCATACCTGAGGTGGGTTTCAACCTGCTTGATACAGCAGTTGTTGTTTCATTTATTTTTTATATAATATTGTGATTGGATGTAAATTTATTCTTACTAGATGATTCTGGCTTCAGGTACTTTCCTCTCCTTTGTGCAAGAGAAAAAGCACTCACTTCCTGACACAGCTGAAGGCTTCCCTTTCAGGATATGCTCAGCCAATCAGCTGTCACAGGAAGAGAGTGGTTTTGAAAGCTGACCAGAACTGGGTTACCTTGGCAGATTACCCAAAATACCACCTAGGCAGTATGTCCTTCCCTTGACATACATACTTTTCTTGACTGTGCTTCATCAAAGCAAGAATAAGATGCATAAAAAGGAAACAGTACTTACTAGTTTGTGAACTTTACTTGGTTGCCTTGAAAATGTAATCATGCAAAGAGTTTGCAAATTGTACTTGCTTTCCAGGAAAATGTAATGCTATAAAAGGAAAAAAATAAATAAAATTGCCTTTGCATGTATAGCAAGCAACATCCACTAAATGTTAACTCACTCTTTCTCACTCCCCACTACTATCAGTATACCAGATGCATTCTTAATGTTGTAATGCCATGGCAAGTTTTACTATACTTAAAATCAGATCTTCCAAAATAACAACTGCTAGAATGAAGTTACTAGTACAGATATACCTGGGGATTCATTAAAGAATCTAGTGTGAGCCATACAAGACCATGCTCCCATGATGCAGTATTTTGCAATTCTGAGACATGCAAGTTGCTGTCTAGTGTTTCCCCTACCCCTCTGAACCCCATACTGTTAAAATGCTGTCACAGTATGAGGAAATCAGTTTCCCTGGAGTCTAGTACTTTTCTCCTCATCCCAGATCTATATACTGTTAAAATGCCATTATGATATATACATAGTATTTCCCAGTGGTTAGTGTTTTCTCCATTCCCCTGATCCCTGTAGTGTTAAAATGCTGTCATGGCACAGGTGTAGTATTCCCTGGTGGCCAGTGGTCCACCATCCTAATGTTGCAGATTATGCTCATTAGTCTAGGGATGTATGGAGGTATGAGAGCCACCACAACTCAGAACACACACACACACGCGCACGCGCACACATGCACATATTCACATCCTCAGCCCACTTTATCACAATCACATACTCATCTATTCATCCATTCACACACAACTACCTCACCCTTCACTACCCCCTTATATTATCTCAAAAGGCAGATACACACTTGTGCACACACACACACACACGCACACACACACACACACACACACACACACACACACACACACACACACACACACACACACACACACACACACACACACACACACACATATGCACCTCTTCACATACACTCACTCAGACACCTCCTGACCCTTCCTTACAACTAAATTCCACAGTACTTATATCGTACACAGCCTTTTGGTCTCCAAGACTGCCTCATTTGCATATAGCACAGTCTTAGAGATGGCCTAACACTGTGCTGTACATCTTCATGCTGGAGTATCATGTTATGGCTGCCACTGAATTCCAAAAGGTAAAAGCTATGGGTACACAGAATGTACACATTGTGGTAACCTTTATAAGTCCTCCGCAGTTGTCTCCACTATGGCCTGTATATGAGTCTGCATCAAAATGCAAAACCAGCAGCACCACCGTGTGATCTAAATTAATCAAAACTCATCATCATCATCATTATCAGCTCCCTTTTTCCCATTTTTCTACATGGGATCGGGGTATCGTGTTAACTGTCGTCAACTCTCTCGATTCAGTGCCACACTCCTGCTTTCGTCAACACTCATGCCTGACTGTTGCAGATATTCTTTTACACAATCCATCCACCTCTTTGCTGGACGTCCTCACTTCCTCTTACCTTCTTCCTGTCTGTCCCAAATGTTCTTCACCAGATTATCTTCTGCTTTTCTACATATGTGGCGAAACCACCGTAATCTATTCTCGTTGATCTTTCCTGCAATTGGAGCTTCTTTGGCTTCTGCTCTTATGTCCTCATTTCTTTGTCTGTCCCACAGTATGCATCCTACCACCTTTCTCAGGCACTTCATTTCCATCACCTCTAGCTTCTTCAACTGTTCTGCCTTTACTGCCCAGGTTTCTGTACCATACAGTAGTACTGGTCGCACCACTGTCTTGTACACCTTACTTTTCAGCTTCTTTGGCATTTTTCTGTCATAGACTACAACTCTATGACAGTTGGCTGCAGCCCTGTGATTCTAGCTTTAACCTCTTCATTCAGACTACCCTTCTCCTCAACTAACCCTCCCAGATACTTAAAACTGTTTACCTGTTCCACTATCTTCCCTTCTATCTCTATTCTCAGCTTCTTCTGATTTCCCCAATTTGCTGCCATGACCACTGTCTTATCTGTGCTTAGTTTCATCCCATGTGCCTTCAGATTTGCATTCCATTCTCCTATCCTTTGCTGAAGTTCTAGATCAGAGTCTACCTGTACTGCCACATTGTCTGTATACAGCAGCAGCTTTGTTGATCCTTCCCCCTCCAACCTGTTTGCTAATGTAGTCCATCACCAGTATGAACAGCAGTGGGCTCAGAGCTGAAACCTGATGTACACCCACTCCCACGGGGAACCCCTCTGTGAAGCCAGACACTGTTTGTACTTGAGTCATTGGGTCCTTGTACATAGCCTGTACTAATTCTACCAGTGTTTCTGGGACTTCAAACCACCGCAGTACTGCCCAGATAAGCTTTCTTGGGACTTTGTCATATGCTTTCTCCAAGTCTAGGAATGTCCAGTTGGACTCTGTCCTCATCTCTAGCTTCTTCTCAAGTATCTGTCTCAATGTAAACATTGGGTCAATTGTGCTGCATCCTGATCTGAATCCAAACTGCTCATCTCCCATCTTACATTCTGCTACTCTGCGTATCTGTTTATCAATAACCCTCTCCAGAACTTTCATGCAATGTGATAGGAGTTTGATGCCTCTGTACTGCCCACAGTTGTGGATGTCCCCTTTGTTCTTGTACACTGGCATGAGTATGCTTATTCTCCAGTCATTTGGGATATGCTTTTCTCTTCAGACTGCTATGAGTACCCTCAGGAGCCATTTCAACCCTATCTCACCCAACATCCTTATCATATCTGATGTGACCTCTTCTGAGCCTGCTACTTTCCCTGACTTCATCTTCCTTAGTGCTGTTCTTATTTCTTCTAGAGTGGGATCCTCTTCTTCTCTCACTGTAGGCTGTTTCTGGGGCAGTACAGCTTCTGTGGGGTTTTCTTCATTCAGAAGCTGCTGGAAATACTCCTTCCTTCTGTCTTTGATGTCCTCTGGACTAGTGAGCAGGTTGTTGCTGGCATCCCTTATGAAGGGTGTCTGACTATCTTCTTTATCTTTCTTTCTTTGCCTTGCAACTTGATATAGTTTCTATGTGCCTTTTACTGAGTCACTTTCCAGAAGTTGGTACAGTGCCTCTGGTGCCCTATTCTTTGCTATTGCAACTTCTTTCTTAGCTTCTTTGTTAGCCAATCAGTAGTCCTTCCTAGCCTGGTCAGTCTTTGCTGTCTCCCACTGCTTCCTGCACTCCTTCTTTCTTCTGATGACTTCCTGGACATCTGCATTCCACCACCAGCTTTCCTTATGTGCCTTATTTCCATACCTGGCTCGGCCACATATCTTTTCTGTAGTCCTAACAAATGCAGTTTTTAGGTGCTGCCATTCTTCTTCAACTCCACCTATTTCCTCCTCTTCTTGGGGTGCTAGAGCCCTGAGTAATTCCTTGAACTGTTCTACTTTCTCTCCTGTCAACTTCCAGGTCTTTAGCCTGGTCTCTGTTGACCTTAGGGGTCCATGTTATAACAATGAACGATCAGATGATCGATCATTGTTATATCGACCCCTAAATGTCGAAAATCCAAAACAGCGAACAACCAGAACAGCGATTGTTTTTCCCCAGGGAAAAAATCGTTGTTCCCAAAAAAAAAAAAACCCCAGTAAACACTAAATAAAATGAGGGGCTTTGCCCCCACACCCCCCTACTTAAATATACCAACTCAGAGATCGCACTACAGTGGAGGAAATGGCACAACCTGGACGGACGGCCCAGCAATTTCTTTCCCTGGGAAAATGTTTGCTGTTCCGTCTGTTCGCTATTTTGCTGGTTCGACATGTAGTGTTGGCTCTAACAGCATTTAATCATCTGATCATACGCTGTTCCAAAGTAGACCCGAACTTAGAGCCTTCTCTGACCACTGTTTGGAGCTGATTGTGGCAACTAGTGGTTTATGCTGTGGGCCGATTGTTTCACTGGGGATAACTTTGCAATTATGGAGTCTACCCTGGTGCCTTTTCCTTACTAGGGGGAAGTTTACCTGAGTTGCATGTTGACTACTCTTGTATGTGATCTTGTGAGTGTCTCTGAACCATGTGTTGGCTACTATCAAGCCATTTGCCAGACAGAAGTCTAGAATGGCTTCTCCTTCTTTATTCCTGTTGCCCCACCCATGTGGGCCCAGGCAGTCCTCATAGCCTGTTCTGTCTGTCCCGATATGTGCATTCAAGTCACCCATTATCAACACCAATTCATGTTGTCCTGCTTTATCTAGTAGGTCCTGCAACTGCTGTCTGAATGCACTCTTTTCCTCACTATCACAATCTTGCTGTGGGGCATAGGCTGAGATTATGAATACTGCCCTATCATTACACTGGAGTCTGACTGCCATGAGTCTATCATTAATTCTGATGATATCCCTTACTGCCTTCTGAAGCATCTCTCTCACCACAATTTCTACACCATTTCTAGCCTGCCCTCCACCTGAGTAGTAGACCCTGGATCCCAAACCAAGTGGCTTTGCTGCACTGCCCTTCTGTCTTGTCTCTTGATACATAGCATGTCCAGCCTCCTCTGTATCATCATGTCATCCACTTCCAGTCGCCCTGCTAGACAGGGGTCCAGGGAAGTAAATAGTGTGGGAAGAAATAGCCAGGGAATTGTTATGGCTAGGCTTGTATAGGCCCTAGGGCTGATAGCCTAGTACCAACCTATGAACCTATGAACCACTAAAAGTGTTGCACTGAGGTGGATGCATGTGTTCAAGCCAAACCTTCCCCACTGTGACTTGATGCCTTTCATCTTTCCCCTCAGGTGTGATCCTTCCTAAAAAAATAATAAAAAAATTGCTGCCAACCTCACACAAGACACAGAAGAAGGTAGGCCTTGGATGAAGTGGCTTCATATGTTTTCCTTTTTAATAAAATTCACCAAAAAAACAAAAATAGATGCAGTAGTTTATCAAGATCCATAAAGAATGAATATCAGTTTTGACTTACTTATGAATACATACACTAGAATTCTTGTCTTTGAACAATACTGGGTTCTGCCAGTGCTTCCCACTGCTATTCATCAAGGAAGGCAAACTTTTTTTTAACTACTGATAGACTCATAAATAGACCTTTATGCAGTGGCAGCTGTTGACTTCAAATCAAAGGGGGGCTGCAGGAGACAGCTGAATGGGTGGGGTCAATGGGAATGGGTGTGGCCAACTAGAAAGGGGAGGAGCTATGCTCAAAACCCCAAAAATTATAACTTTAATTAAATACTCTGCCCTGGGTGCCAAACCATCATTATGAGAATCCAATCAAGACAAAATGAAGTGTAGAAGAAAAAACATATTTCAATCCATTGGCTGCGTGACAGCTTACTTAATATCTAAATGGAAACAAAAAGACTGTGAGGCATGAAAAAATAAATTACTTTTTAAATACATTACTGGAATGCTAGTCAAAATCAAGTATACGAAAAACAAGCAGCACTCAACTCAAACCACTTCTCCTTGTACTCCAGTTCTAATTATAATTTATAATGTTAAGTTGTCTATCTCGCCTTCATTCTTGCTGGTTGGGGCTCCGACTCGGCCATTCTACTAAAGCTCGAGAGCTATTTACTGGCTCGAGGCCTCCTCTTATCCCACAATGCTTGGCGCTATATACCCAGATCTCATCTGCCGTTTCAGCTACGAGGTTGCGCTTTTACTGGCTCAGGTCGTATTAATATTTTTTTTTGTATTACTAGTTAATATTTACTTTGTATTTTTCTTAGATATAGATTGTCTTTCTCTTGTAGTGTAGTTAGACTGTATACCCCCTAGTTTGTCTCACTAAAGAAACTCGTTTTCTGTTAGAGAGTTTCTACCCCCCCGTGTTCTCTTTATTAGTGGCTAACCCCACCCTTGTTGTACCTATAGGAGTAGTGTTTAGCCTTGTAATATTTGTATATTTTTATTAAGGATAGTAGTTATTGAGTGTGTGTGATAGTTTTTTGTGGTTATAATTGTTAGCTTAACTAGTGTGAGTGTGTGAGTGTTTCTGTGTGCCTTGTTGAAGCACTAGTTTAATTTTTTTCTCTTTAGTATCCCCGGGCCAGTATGTCCAAGGATACTAAAGTTTCAGGATTCAAGAAGTGTGACTCGTGCTGTCAGAAGATGTCTCTGACAGACGGTCACACTTCTTATGTTTATTGCTTGGGTTCCCTACACCTGCAGGACTCCTGCTCGGTCTGTCATGCCTTCAGCCTGAGAGTCCTGCAGGAGCGTAGGAACAAGCTTATTTTGAGAGCCTTACTTAAGCCAGAGGAATCCCCAGTGAAGCCTCAGTCGGGGAAATCCTCAAAGCCCGCCAAGCCGTCGGCTCTCAGTTTGGAGCCGTCGCCGGGCGGAGCATCTGCCTCCTCTTCGGCTCTGGCTGCAGCCAACATCCCTAGACCTCAATCGGCTTCGACTTTAGTGTCGGAACCATTGTTGGGCCGAAAACGTTCTAGGTCCCCTTCCCTAGAATCGGTTCGTTCGGCTCTGAGGTCACCGTTGCTTCAGTCAGAATGAAGTCATAGGTCCCACTCCTCTCGGTCTTCCAGGTTATCTGATCATGACTTAGAGAGGGTGGTCAGTAGACTCCTTAAATCACAGGCCCTGGCCAAAATGTTAACGAGCCCTTCTCAACAGACTGTGGCTGTCCCGGTGTCTTCAGCAGTTCCTCCTCCGACTCCTCTTTTGTGTTCAGAGCCGGAGCTGGTTAGGGCTCGAATCTTGGAAATGTCGGAGCCGATACCACATCTTTTGGCTCCTTCGTTGGCTCCGATCTCTTCATTGGTTCCTTCCTCGGAGGGATCTCGGCGCCGGAACTCCCTCATCGGCTCCAAGGGGGCGAGTGGCATCGGACCCTTGTCCGATCCCATTCTCCCTCTCGGGGCTTCGGCGCAGGTGAGCTCGGCCCCGACATTGGCCTTGGAGCTGTCTCTCTCGGTGCCGAGAGGGGTTCACATCTCTTCGGAGTGAGGACTCTCTGCTCTGCCTGATATGGGCACCTTTGAGGTCATGAGGAGCGTGCTGACTCCTGAGTCGGCTCCTCGATCAGCCCCTTTGGCTCCTCCGCCCATGGTGCCTGCATCGGTCTCTGTCCACCCTCCTGGCCCCAAGCGTGGAGAACCGATGCTCCAGGTCACCCCATTGGGCGTATCTTCCTCTTCCAAGGCCTCCCCTGATCACTCAGAGGAGCCTCCTCAGAAGAGAAAATGTAAGAGGAAACATGTCGACTCCCCCGAGTCAGTCACATCTGATACTGACTTGGAGGATTCGGACGGGTCCCCAAGATCCCCCTCTGAGGATATCTCTTTTTCAGACATCCTAGAGATCCTTAAGCAGAGGGGGAACTGGACTGCCCTTGACCCTTCCGAGGACGAGTCGGTATACCTGGACGTGTTTGGTTCTCACCCTTCCACCTCCTGGGTGTCTCCACCCTTCAACTCACTCATGGAAGTAGTGGCTCGAAGGGCGTGGTCAGCCCCGGACACAGTGGAACCAACTCCCCGCAGGCCAACTAAGTTCATTACAGTCCCACCCAACAAACAATTTTTGACAAAAGGTGTCCCCATTGATGCCATGGTGGTGGCAGCAGCCACTAAGAAGGAGTTGGCTGACCCTTCAGTGCCTGTCCATTCACCTAATAAAGAGTCTAGGACAATGGACAGGTACGGGAAGCGGATGTTTTCTTCAGCGACCTTTTCCATGCAGTCGCTGAATTATCTGTGCCATTTCACCCGCCTTCAAAGGGATCTTCTCAAGGAACTGGGTGATACCCTTCAGGATCCATCAGCTGTGGGGGTTCAGGATAAGATTAACTCCCAGCTGGTGAACCTTAACTCTATCATTAACTCTTCCATGTGGCTCATTTCTTATGCAGCTGATGGGGCGAGTAGGGCCTCAGGTACAGGCATGGCTTTGAGGAGACATGCCTGGATGCAGTTATGTAACTTTGCTGACCCCTTTAAGGTGTCCTTCACCAATAACCCCTTAGATGGTTCGGCTCTGTTTGGACCACAGGTGAAGGATACCCTTACCAGGTGTGAGCAGGAAGGCAAGACTCTCTCTGCCATGGGAGTCCATTTTTCTACTCCCTCTAGACCATACCCTAAGGGTCAGAAGAGTGGGAAAATGTGGTTTTGGAAACCCCAGGGAGTTGTGCCTGACACACATGGCGAGTTTCCCTCCAGTGGCAGGGGAAAGAACAATAATAGACGCCGCCCGAGGGGCAGAGGGGGTCCGCAAAATCAGGGTAGCAGAGAATCTTTCTCTGACAACCCTTTCAGCACCCCTGAGGGGCTGCCTGACTGTCCACCTTCGGAGGCAGTCGGGGGAAGATTGTCACTGTCCCCAGAAGCCTGGCAACTCCTCACACAAGACAAATGGATACGGTCCATCATATCCGAGGGTTACAAAATCCCCTTTGTCCACACCCCTGTAAGAACAACCAGTTCCCTTCCAGATGTTCCACCCAGTCTAAGGGAACTAGCAGTGCCAGAGATTTCAAAACTGCTAGAAAAAATGGCCATCTAGCCAGTCCCAGCAGACCAGCAAGGATCCGGAATTTACTCCAAGTTCTTTTTGGTACCAAAAAAGACAGGGGACTAGAGACCCATTTTGGATCTCAGCAGGTTAAACAAATCTGTTCAAAGAACAAAGTTCCGGATGGTCACGCTACAGTCCATTCTTCCCTTTTTGGGTCAGGACAATTGGATGTGCTCCATAGACCTTCAGGATGCGTACTACCATATCAAAATGGACAGGCACTCCAGAAGGTTTCTCCGCTTCTGGCTGGGAGCTAGTCACTATCAATTCAGAGCCTTGCCCTTTGGTCTCACCACAGCCTCTAGGGTGTTCACCAAATGCATGGCAGTGTTTACGGCTCACCTGAGACGGTGAAGATTCCAGGTGTTTCCATATCTAGATGACTGGCTCCTTACTGCTTCCATCAGGCATCAGCTACTGTGAGCCAGGGATTATACCATCCAAACTTGCTCCGAGCTAGGTATCTCAATAAATTTCGAAAAGTCTGCATTGTTGCCTTGTCAGTCTATAACCTTTATAGGCACAAGATTAAATACAAAAGATCTGTCCGCAAAACTTCCTCTAGACAGAGTGTCAGACATTCGCCGACATGTGCAGGTCTTACTACAGTGCAAGAGGATTCAGGCCAGATTTGTACTAAAAACTTTTGGTCTCATGGCAGCAGCAATCATACTAGTTCCCCTGGCTCGTTTTCACATGCAAATTCTTTAGTGGATGCTCTTTACCCAATGGTCTTTTCAACAACTTCCGATGTCTCACAACATAATAATCACCCAATCATGCAAAGAACACCTGGCTTGGTGGATGGTCTCCCCTCTAGTACTCCAGGGCAGACCATTTCTTCTTCCTCCTCCTGTTGCCACGGTGACCACGGATGCCTCCCTGATTGGGTGGGGGGGCATTTTCAGGGCAGGACTGTCCAGGGCACTTGGCAACCTCTAGAATACCACCTGCATATAAACGTCTTGGAGAAGAGAGTGGTGCTTTTATCATTGCAAGCTCTTCAGGACTCTCTACCCACCGGGACTATTGCAATTCAAACAGACAATATGTCTGTAGTGTGGTACATCAACAAGCAGGGCGGAATTAAGTCCTATCCCTTATGTCGAGAAGCACTCAGACTCTGGCAGTGGGCGATCTCCTCTCAACGGTTTCTGATAGCAACGCACATCCCCGGGAAGTCCAACATCATAGCGGACAGACTAAGCAGAGCTATTCTTATGCCTCACGAGTGGTCTCTCAATCAGTCAGTAGCGGACAAAATTTTCCGCAGATGGGGTCAACCTTGCTGTGACCTTTTCGCAACTCCTCTCAACAGCAAGTGCGACGATTTCTTCACTCTCTTCCCCCTCCCTGGCCACTCCCCCAGAGACGCTCTAGTTCACGATTGGCCCCGGGGTCTTCTGTATGCATTTCCACCTTTTCCCCTAATTCCCAAACTAATTCAGAAGGCGACCACATTGGGATCCAGGGTGATCCTCATTGCCCCTTACTGGCCTTGACAAATTTGGTTCCCATTCCTGCATTGTCATCTGCTGGAGCAGCCTTGGAATCTGGACCCAGTGCAGACCTCTTGGTCCATCAGTCGGGCGGGCTGCACCAATCACTTTAGTCTCTCAACCTCACAGCTTGGTTGCTCCACTTCCAACCTTAGCCAGGATTCCACATATTTCTCAGCCGGTGCGTGAAATCATCCTTTCTTCACACAAATCTACCATCAGGAAGACTTATGCTAGTAAGTGGAAACATTTCTCTTTCTGGGCAGAGGCTAGGAATATAGACCCCTTTACAGCCCCTGTCCATCACGTTCTAGATTTTTTAGCTGAACTTTTTCAAGCTGGTTCCTCGTCTGCCACCATTAGGGTCCAATTAGCTGCTATCGCAAATTTCCACGCTGGCCTGTCAGAAACCAGCATCATGTCCCACAAAATTTGCAAGGCCTTTCTTAAAGGGACTATTTTGCTTAGGCCCCTGGTCAGAGATCCCCCGCCTCCGTGGGATTTAAACTTGATATTGGCATCCTTGATTCTCCCTCCCTTTGAACCTGTGGCTTCCTGTTCCTTAAAATTACTCTCCTGGAAGACTCTCTTTTTAGTAGCTATCACCTAAGCTAGGAGAGTTTCGGAACTTCAAGCCCTCTGTATTCGTCCTCCTTACCTTGTGTTTCACAAGGACAGAGTTTCACTCAGGACTAATCCTTCTTTTCTGCTTAAGATACCTTCTGAAACAAACCTGAATCAGGCTATTGATCTACCTGTCTTTTTTCCTAACTATTCGAACATAGCTGAACAAAAGTTACACCAATTGGACGTTCATAGGCAATTACTTTTTTATTTGGATAGGACTAAGCGAACAAGAAAATCAGACCAACTTTTCCTGTCCTATGCTGAGGGCAAACAGGGCCTGCCAGTCTCTAAAGTAACCTTATCCAGGTGGTTGTCCTCTATTATTACTTTGATTTATCAGCTGAGACATAAAGAACTCCCTACTAAACCTAAAGGTCATTCCACTACTTCGGTAGCTTTTCAAGCTAGACTACCAATGGAATCTATTTGTGCTGCAGCCACATGGGCCACTCCTCATACCTTCATTTCACATTATAAGTTGGATATGGCCTCTAGGAGTAGAGCTGATTTTGGTTCCACTGTGCTCAAGAGTCTGTTCCGGTGAGCCACCCAGGACTAAGGTGCTAGGGACGCTGTCCCAACCAGCAAGAATGAAGGCGAGATAGACAACTTAACATCAAGAAGTTATGTACCTACCATAACGTTCCATGTTAGTTGTCTTCTTCTCGCCTTCTTTCTTGCATCCCACCCTTCATCCCCCTAGCCTGGACAGACCGAAAAGAGACCCTTTTTGAGACCTTTTTCCTCTGGCTGAGTCTTATCTGGTTTACGTCCTCCTCTGTTTTAGTACTGTAGGTAAACCTTGTAGTTTGGGCAGGTGTTGTCAAAAATTTTTTTCTATGGTGTTAGGTCTGCCAAATGAGATCTGGGTATTTAGCGCCAAGCATTGTGGGATAAGGGGAGGCCTTGAGCCAGTAAATAGCTCTCGAGCTTTAGTAGAATGGCCGAGTCGGAGCCGAGGATTGGCACCAAACTCAACCAGCAAGAAAGAAGGCGAGAAGAAGAAAACTAACATGGTACATTATGGTAGGTACATAACTTCTTATTCAGCTTTATTAAAGTACCAAGTAACATGCTGAAAGTAGCAATCTCTGTGATACCCCCACTTGTAAAAATGTTTCTTATCCAAAAAAGACCTGCTGCCTGACAACAACTATCTACTTGTTTCATGGGGAAAACATGATCAAAGTAAAAAATGAAAAGCAAACAGGAAACAAGCTCAACATACATTGCTTAAAGGATTACTGCACAGGATATGGACCACACATGATAGATTGGCATTCTGTTTAGTTTGCAGGTAAAGCCTGTAATGAGCTCTTAAAATAATGTAATCCTGTCCTTTATTACAAATACTGTCATATGCATTTCAATACTCAAGGCTTATATGTTATCTAGTTATGTAAGTATTCTCTGCATGGCAACAACAGAAAGGCTTTCGATGTTGGCAATTCTTTAACAGTATGCTTATTAAAACTTACTTGCATCTTACAATCTCAGACAAGCTCACCAGATGGTCATTAAAGCACTGCTACTTAAACACAGAGTAACAGGCACTTTCTGAATAATAATAAGTATAAATCAACAGTATAAAAATATGACAGAAACCAGAACATTCTGCAAAATCAAGGACAGATGAAAAGCCATTGTAGTACTTGTGTCTACCTTGGATGGGGGATAGTCTGCACATTTACACTGCATAACTGCTCCTTGCCTTGCTTGGACACATCCAGAGTCACTACATGGGGGAGTGGAGTGCAATAAGTAAGTCACAATTTGAAATGTCTCTGGCTGACTGCAATGGCCCTGACACATTTGTCATACCTCTCAACCTCAGAGCAAGAAATCTGGACAAAGCCATACATAGAAGTGGGACAAAGTCCCAAAAATAAGGACATTTTTTAAATATTGCTCTTATAAACTTAGAAAGATAATAGAATAGTAGGTCTTGCATTAGTATGAATTTTCTGAAGGGTATGAAATCTGAAACTGAAATGTCTGTCATTATTTTCTAACTTCAGTCTCTAATGATTTGCCACTAATTTGCCAAAAAAAACACAACTTTATGAAGAATGGACCAAAAATGTGATTCAAAAATATAAAATAGCCACACAATACAGCTGGGAACCTGTCAAAGAAGGGACACTTTTTAATATTAGTACTGCTAACTTGAGCAGCTGACAAAATAAAAGAATCTACATGCATTTCTGAAATAAAAGTAATCTATAACTGATTATTACAGTTATTTATTAATTGTAAACCCTCCATGTTTTCTTCCAAAATTGCCATTTTGTGGAGGGATTATTAGGGGAAGAGCAACATTTTGAGCCAAAATCGGGCACAGTTGAGAGGCTTGGATATGCCTAATTCTATAAAGCAATTTATTTGCATGTACCTCTCAACCTGTTAATGCAGGAAATCTGGACAAGGCCAAATAAATGGGGGGAACATATAAACAGTACTAAAAATTGCTCTTGTATAAACTGAGACAGTTGATCGAATAACAGGTCTTGCTTTAGCATGCATTTTTCTGAAGGTTATGAAGTCTGAAACTCAGTGTCTGTCATTATCTAGTGACTTCATTCCTAAATGATTTGACAGAAAACCACAAATTTTACGAGGAACAAACGAAAAATAAGAAGCAAAAATCTATTCATTCTGCAAAAATCTGGACAGTTGAGAGATATAGTTCAGCCGGGGCTGTCTTTGAGTTTGCTGCCCTTTCCCCCTCACAAAATCATGGTCGAATGGAGCCCCCCCCCCACAGCCATTCCAATGAACCATTACTTGGCTATTTCACCCCATTTACTATAAACACTAATGTGCATATTGCTTTACTTCTGCGATGATTTGGACTTCATTTGAAAGTTTTATTTTGCATTTTACAGCGCAAACACTAATAGATATCATATCTGCTAAATAAAGCAATGCAGTCTCACAATGAGGACAGACTTAGCATTAAAACTTCTCTGCCCTTGAAAAATCACAATTACTGAAACAGCATTGAAACCCACATTCAAAGAAAATACATTTTGCCAGTGGCAGATTAACTTTGGGTTTGGGCTGTTTTCAAATCACAGGTCCCTTGCACACGAAACATACACATGCTCTTTCATACACCTTCCTGATTGTATTAAATTATATTCCTTGTACAATACAGTACAGTTTTGGAGGGTGTTTTAAATTTATTGTTTTGAATTTTTTCCAGTAAACAATGAAACAAAAATGCATGCACCAGTAATGACAAAGCTGCTCAGAACACTTCCATCATAATGTCTACTCAAACTTCTACAGTCCACCAGTATCAGTACATGTGCACAATCTCTGAAGAAGTAAAAGTCATCTAAATAATTCCACATTAAAGAGATCTGTAACTAATGAAGAGGTTGCTGCTAGCAAATAACTTTGTATTTCATTGTTTCATCTACAAATAAAGTGCCTGTTACCCTTGAGGAATAAATTGCCTATATTACACTAAAAAAATGATAAGCTAGCAATATTGCAATTGGGAATGGATGGCAAACTGATAACAGGTTCATAGTTACTAGGTATCTTCGCATCCACCTCTTTTGCAACATAGTACAGTATCAGCAATGCATCTATCTACTGTGGGAGTAGAACCCACAGCCTTCTGCATCAAAAGCAAGTATACTACCTGCTGTGCTACTAACAATGCAAGCCGACTCAGCATAAGCAGCACTAAACTTTTGCTCCCCTACAGCTCTCAGCTCCTTGTAAAATCTACTCACTCAGTTGTATCTCTGAACTTTGCAGCACAAAAAAATCTGGAAAAAGCCAAAGTTTATTGGGGGGGGGGGGCAAAAGCCCAAAAACCAGGGACACATTTTAAACATAGCTTGTATAATGTTGGAAAGTTGCTAGAATAAAATGCTGTGTTACCACCATACATTCCACTGCCAAGCCTTAAACCCAGGACCCTGTGCAAAACAGTCAGAGCAACATACCACTATGCCAAATCAGCTGTTTTGTGAAAGAGAAAGACAGAAACTTAAATGGCTACCATTTAGTGAATTCAGTTCTCACCATAGCACAGCTGTCAACCTCTTAGCACAAAACACCTGAACAAAGCCAATAATGGGTGAATACAGCCCCCAAACATTCAGTGAATTCAGTTCTCACCATAGCTCTCAACCTCTTAGCAAAAAACACCTGGACAAAGCCAGTAATGAGGGAATATAGCCCCCAAACATATTCAGTAAATTCAGTTCTTACCATAGCTCTCAACCTTAACACAAAACCTGGATGAAGCCAATAATGGGGGAATACAGTCCCAAAAACAGGGACAAATTTCAAATATCCATCTTATACACTTAGAAAATTGCTAGAATAAAAGCTTTTGTGTTACCATGCACTTTCTGAAGAATATGAAGTCTGATATTCAAATGCATGTCATTTTTAACATTTGTTAACCAGGAAAGTCTGACATAGAACAAAAGCTAATTTTTAACAGAGATCCAGGGAGAAACACTCCAGACAGACATATGTCTTTGTAAGATGGGAGGACACTAGAGGAAACAAAAACAGGGAGACCATACACACTCCACACAAAAGGTAAGGCACCCCAGCCAAGAATCAAACCAGAGAAAATGTAGCTGTTAGGCAACAATGCTACCACTGCACCAATGCACTACTGGTTTTGCAAGGACACAAAGATACATAAACTACAGATTTTATGAGGAACAGAACAAGTATGAGGGAAAAATCTGCAACGTTTTTACAAATGGTGGTGGGTAGGAAATTCAGGCTCTTGCCACCTGGGCCCAAGATACGGAGTTCAAGCCTTATTCTCTATCCACCACCATGTAGCACCTGGGGCATTACACACACCTTGGACAGGTCCATTCATTGCTAGCTTTGTTTGTTGCAGCACTAAATTCTTCCATAGCTTCATTTGTTGGAGCACTAGAAAGCCTTGCGAGATGTCCTTTCCCGACGAGACTCCCAGCCTGCTGATGTTGCAGTCCGAGTCCAATCCCTTTCCAGTGACTTCTGGGATCTCTGCACTTGAATGCTTCTTAATCTGGACTGCTGCTGAGACAGTCTGCGCATGCTCCAGACTGGTTCAGCAGCAGTCTGGATATCGGAAATGCTGCTAGCGAGCATGCGCGAAGGTCCGCTACTTGCGATCATTTTTTTTATTTTCGGTTTTCTTTCTTTGTATTTTATTTTATTTTATTTTACTTTTTATTACTTTCTTTCTTTTTTTACAGCTGGGGGGGGCTGCAGTCCGGCAGTCCAACAGCACTGCCTTTATGTCTGATAATTAATTCATGGGGATATAGGACATAGGATATATAGCTGCTGTTTCTTTTTTGTTTTATGAAACAGTGTTATTACCATATTTTGTTTACTTTGCTTTCAAAGTATTTAAAGACATTAGTTTTAGTAGGATATTCATTCTTTCATTCTCTCATTATCTAACACCCCATTTATTCTATTAGAGATCATAGTGAACTGCAGCCTTTTCCATTACTCAGTTTGAAAGAAGGCAGAGAAACAATGCTGTATTGAACATCAGCTCAGTACTAGATGCTCATTCATACAAACGCACGCACACATACAAGCATACACACTGTACACATGCCAACAGGTAATTCACCAATTTGTCAGTATACCTATTGATATGTCTCTAGGGAGAGAGCATGCCAAGTGTGCACAGAAGAAATGAACTGGAGAAATGAACACTGTTAGGAAGCAGCACTAGCCACTAAATCACCGGGCCACAGTAAGAAGAAAAGTGGTAACACATTCCTTTTATTTGAAGTTTTATGGTATGTCCTAAATCAAATCACCAGTTGTTTGTTGGGATGGTGGCCTAATGGTTAAAGTGTTTGCCTTACAAACACAAGGTGCAGGGTTTGGGTCTCACAAGGGATACTTGGCTAAGCTCACAAGGGCAGTTAGCTTAGTATGAACCTATGACGTTTTAGTTTCTTACCAACACTACTTGGTCCATGTAGACATACCTCTCAACTTTTTAGTGCAAAACTCTGGACAAATCCTAAAATAATGGTGGGGGGGAGGAACAAAGGCCCCAACACAAGCACCGATTTTTGCTTATCTAGACTTCAAAAGTTGTCAGAATAACAGCATTTGTTTTAGCACACATTTTCTGATGGATACAAAGTATGAAACTGAAGTGTATGTCACTATTTAGTGGATTCAGTCCTCAGTGATTTGTCAGAAAACCACAAATATTACAAGCAACAGACTAAACATATGATGAAAAAATCTAGACATTTGGGAGGTATGAAAATACATACTAAGTACTTTTAAGCGCTGTAAGGCAATAACAAAGTGAATGTAGTGCAATTTAATTTCAGATATGTGTGCCAGACTCACTACCCATAACCATATACTATGCCTTTGGCTTTTTTAACTATTACTACTTTGCTCAGTTTCCACACTACCAACTGAACAACTTACATTCTTAATTTTTCATACTGATTACTGTCTAACCATCTTAAGGCTTGCACTTGGAATTATTGCTTAATATTGCTGGCTCTAAGTGCATAGCAATCTATTTTAGTCATATAGTGCCATATGTAGTGTAACATTTACAATGGCCCAATATCAATAGCTGCTATTGTAGATTGTGCTAACCATATTCCAGGTATTGTAATGCTGAGGTGTGTAGCCTAAAATAAAAATTAGAAGTTATGTACTCACGATAACGTTCCATCTGATTAGGTACTTCATTTGTCTGCAACCTGTGGGTCTCGGATCCGATATTGGATCCGACCGGCAGCTTTCCAAGCTTCAAGATCCGAGCTCCTAGCTCCTCCACTCTACCCACAATCCCCTGTCACCACCACCTACCTCAGATCGGTTTTGCTGTATCACCTGAAAAACCTGTAATAAACAGGTTCAGATATTCTCAAGAATCATTTAGATCCTAGAAACCCGATACTGGTTAGGGGGATAGCAGGGGGGGATGGTTGCAGACAAATGAAGTACCTACTCAGATGGAACATTATGGTGAGTACATAACTTCTAAATCTGAAGTAGTTACTTCATTTGTTCTGCAACCTGTGGGACAGAGTCCCCAGCTACTTAAACAAAGAAACCTGGGTGGTCTAACCGAGGATATTCCGAAGCACCGTGGAGCCAAAGGACGCCCTGCTTCTAGATATCATGTCCAGCTTATAATGAGAAATAAACGTATGGGCAGAAGACCAAGTGGCTGCTGAACATATGTCGTCCAACGGCATCCTGGACCAGAAGGCTGCAGAAGTTGCGATGGACCTTGTGGAATGTACATGGATTTTGAATGGGGTTGTTTTGCCTGATGCCTTATAAGCCTGAGAAATACATTGACAAATCCAATTAGCCAATGTCACTTTGGATATAGGTTTTCCCACATATGAAGGAGCAAATGACACAAAGAGTTGATCAGCCTTATGAACATCTTTGGTCCTGTGCAGGTAAAAACGTAACTGTCTATGTACGTCTAGTGTATGCAACATGTATTCCCCCTTATTTTGAAAATTTTTGAAAAACACTGGCAGATTGATAGTCTGATTGATATTTGCCATAGATGCCACTTTTGGTAAGAAAGACGAGTTAGTCCTGAGAGACACTCTGTCATTGTGGAAAATAAGATAGGGAGGTTTCATACACAAAGCTTGGAGCTCTGAAACCCTTTTAGCAGAAGTTATGGCTACCAAGAATACTGTTTTCCAGGACAGAAATTTAAGGGGTACAGAAGCTGCAGGTTCAAACGGAGGTTTTGTTAAGGCTTGCAGAACAAACGTTAAGTCCCAAGGGGGAGTCACGGATTTCACTGTTGGCTTGAGAAGGAAAATGCCATGCAAGAATGTCTTGCACAATTTTGTAGATGCTAGAGATCCTAATCCGTCTCCCACATAAAAATGGGATATTGCTGCCAACTGTACTTTGACCGTTGATGCACTGGCCCCTTGTTCAAAAATCATGGACAAAAAATCCAATACTGTAGGAATCGGAACAGTAAATGGGTTGAGACCTTGGCTGTTAGCCCAGATAGAAAATCGTTTCCACTTACTATTATAGATTTTCCTGGTGGACGGTTTATGAGCCACTACCAGAATAGTTTTCACTGGTGACGAGATACCGGGAGTCCTTGCCATTAGTGGAACTGGATCAACCAAGCCGAAGCTTGAGGTGGACCAGGTTCAGTGTTGGGCACCCCGTTGGGTGTGATATCAGATCTGGAATGGGATCCAGGATTAAAGGGGGGGAGAAACTGTGAGACCGCAGGTATGGAAACCAGATTTGATGAGGCCAGAATGGGGCTATGAGGATAATTTTGCTCCCCAACCATGCGGCTTTCTGAATGAATTTCGCCATGAGCGGAAGCGGGGGGTAAGCATAGAGTAGACCGGGAGGCCAAGCATGAATCAGAGCGTCTCTGGGGCTCTCCCCTTCTGGGGGAAGAATTGCGAAGAACTCGCTGCATTTTGTGTTTTGGGGAGTAGCAAAGAGATTGCAGCGAGGCCAACCCCACTTGCGGAAAATTTCCTTCGCAATTTTCGGATTGAGAGACAACTCATAAGGACTGAGAATTACTCGACTCAATTTGTCCACCAGAATGTTGGATCGTCCCGGAATGTGCATTGCTATCAGAAAGCAGTTGGTGGATATCGCCCATTCCCAAACTCTCATGGCTTCTCGACAAAGAGGGTAGGATCTGGTTCCCCCTTGTTTGTTTATATACCAGACCACTGACATATTGTCCGTCTGTATTGTAATCGTTCCTAGAGGTAGAAGGTCTTGGAGAGCCTGCAACGCTAGAAGCACTGCCCTCATCTCCAGAACACTTATGTGCAAAGCGGTCTCCAACGAGGTCCACGTACCTTGGACGTTTCTGCCCAAACAATGCCCCTCCCACCCTAGGCGAGAAGCATCCGTAGTTAACATGACCTGGGGGGGGGGGGGGATCACAAAGGGTCTCCCTTGCCTGAGTTCTGGGGAGTGAAGCCACCACAGGAGGGATTCCGTGCAAACTCTGCTCAGGGGAATAGGAGTGTTCAATGGGTGGAGTAACAGTGACCATTGAACTTGGAGTGTCCACCATAATATACGCATCCTCAGGCGAGCATGGAGACAGAGGCCGATAGCCGCTGCCATCAAGCCTAGTGCCCTCAGGACTAACTCCGCCGGTGGGGCCTTGGTGCGAAGAAGAGCCAAACTTGGAGTGAGAGGCTGGACAGCCTGTCCGAGGTCAAGAAGGCCCGAGAAGATCAGGAATCTAGCCTGGCTCCTATGAAATCTAATGCTTGCACAGGATGAAGAAAAGACTTCGGTATGTTGACTGAGATGCCCAAGCTGTCAGCAAGAGACAGCACATAGTCTCTCGCGATACAAAGTTGATGCCTGTTGGTTGCTGTGAGGAGCCAGTCGTCTAGGTACGGAAAGACCCTTATGCCCTGAAGCCTCAGGTGGGCTGCAACCACTGCCATGACTTTGGTGAACACCCTGGGGGCTGAGGTGAGTCCGAACGGAAGGACCCTGAACTGGTAATGACTGGCCCCTAGCCAGAAGCGGAGGAACCTCCTGGACTGTCTGTCCATTAGAATGTGGTAGTACGCGTCCTTGAGGTCTATAGAGCACATCCAGTCATTCTCCTGCATTAAGGGGAGAATAGATTGTAGAGTGACCATCCAGAATTTTTCTTTGGGAACAAACATGTTCAGGGCGGACAAGTCTAGAATGGGCCTGAGGTCCCCCGTCTTTTTTGGCACTAAAAAGAACCTTGAATAGTAGCCCAATCCGGATTGGTCTGGGGGGACCCGCTGGATCGCTCTTTTTTTCTAACAAATTTGAAATCTCTACGGTAGCCGCCTCTCTTTGATTGGGTGGGACATCGGGGAGGCGACCACCTGAGGGAGGATGAAATAGGAAGGGAATTTTGTAGCCTCTGGATATAATTTGGAGCACCCATCGATCGTTCGTGATGGACTCCCACATTGACAGGTGCTTCGTTAAATGCCCCCCGACTGTCTCCAGAGCAGAACAGTCGGGTAAGCCCTCAGGGCTGTTGCGCGGGTCTCTCGGAAAAAGGCTCCCTAGACCCGAAGTTACGCGGTCCACTTCTGCCTCTGGGCCGGCGTCCACCCTGCCCTCCTCTGCCTCTGGAGGGCGCGGAGTCCGAAGCTGGACAGGATTGCTGAGACTTGCGGAGCCACAGCTTCTTTTGCCCCCTCTGATTCCTTGAGAAGGAACATTGGGGGCTTGAGAAGCGGACTCCGACGGCAGTCAGCGTCTTCCTGTCCTTCTCGCTTTGGACTAGTGTATCGCGTATGGTCTTGCCAAAAAGCGAAGAACCGTCAAAGGGTGCATTCGCGAAGGACGCCTTGAAAGGTTCCACGAAATTACAAAGACGGAGCCAGGTGTGACATCTCAAGACAACACCTGCTCCGTTGGCCCTTGCGGCTCCCTCCATAGCATAAGACAGTAGCAGCATGGACGTATTTGAAATGGACTTGAGAGTGGCCATGCATGTCGAAAACACGTTTTTTTCCTCAACCGACATGGACTCAGGAGGGGCTGCAGTGTATTCCTTGATCAAATCCCGTTGCAGCCTGATGATATGCACCATATAATTCAGCGCCCTCACGGAGAAGGTTGCTGAAGCAAAGGTTTGCTTCCCTATACGGTCCAGCGCCCGGGACTCCTTGTCCGGTGGGTGTACCATGGAGCTCTCCTGGGAGAGTTCTCTTTTAGTGGCAGCAGCCACCAACATGGCATCAACTGGAGACCCTTTGGCCCAAACCTGCCTGTCTGAAGGGGGGCTAAGGATTTTATCCAGTTGACGTGGGATAGGCTCCACCATGTCGGGTTCCTGCCAAGCCCTGGTAGTCAGGAGATCTACCAGGGGATCTGCCGGTGGGGACACCCGGGAGGTAGATGGGCCCGCTTCAAACGCCTCCAGAAATACGGACTCATCCGAGGAATGTTTTTGGGCAGACCACCCCCCCTAATACGCAACATTTCCATGATGTCTCCAAAGGAGACATCTTCGGGGGGTGACCTTGGGGAACCTTCCCTTTCCTCTAAGTCCGTATCTGTGGTGACGGACTCGGGGGAGTCCATGTGCCTCCTTTCACATGTCAGTTTATGAGGCACCTCCTCTGTGGGACTATCAGAAGAGGGCTCATCAATGGCCTCTTGTTCCTCTGAGGGAACCAACTGGAGGGTCTGAGCAGGCTGTCCCGATGGAAGGATGATGGAAGTTAGGCCCGTATGCAGTGGGGGGGGGGGGGCGGAGGGATCCAAAACCCGAGTCGGGGACCTGGAAGACGTTGACAGTACCCTCTCCACTACCTCGAACGCAGAGGGAGAACTACTCTCTTCCGGCCCCGAAAGTAGTCTCCTCGGCTCCGAGATAGGGATCAGGGTCGGAGCCTAAGCCATCGGATCCGAAAGGGAGGTGCTCTCCGACATAGGCGGCGCCGAAGAAGCACCCACTCCCACGGATCCGACACCCAGCCCACGGCCACGAGAGCTCGGATCCAAGATACTCGAGGGTATGGTCGGCGTCGAGAAGGCTTGGGCCACCGGCGCCGACAAAACCCCGGCTCCGAAAGGGCCTGGATCCAAAGACTCCAAAACCCGGATCCGGGTTGAAGAAGGAGAAATCGGGGCAAATATTGAAGCTGCACTCCCCCCCCTGTGGAGGGGGAGGCAGGAGCACCCCCATCTGCATTTGGGTCTGCAAAAACCGACGCATCATCCTATCCATGTCGGCGTCAGAGAGAGACCTAGTAGATCTAGAGGAGGTCGTAGAGGCGGGTCTGGAGATCCTCGACGACCTCGAGGGTGATAGGAGCTCCTCCTCCGGCTCCGGTGAGAAGGAAGGAGATTGGAGCCAAGAAGGAGAAGGTCTGGACACCCTCGGAGGTGATTTGATAGTTTTTGAAGGCGGAGCCGAGGGATGAGGCTCGGCTCGCCTCTTGTGTCTGTGCTTCTCCCTGTCTTTGGTTCTGTGTTCCCTAGAAGGAGAAGACTGAACTTCCTTCATACTCAAGGCAGTAGTGGGAGGTTGAGTCCCAGCCTGAGTCGAGGGAATCAGGGGTGTAGAAGTTACCTGGGTAGCCTGCACCTTGGAGGGAGAGGAGGAAGAGGCCTCCTCCAGGGGAAGTAATCCCGCCAGAATAAGCCTGTTCCTTCTGTCCCTCACAGCCAAAATAAGCCTGTTCCTTCTGTCCCTCACAGCCCGGGGCCTTCAATCCCTGTCGCTATACTCAGTCTGATGCAGCCCACTAAGGCTGCGCAAACCTGGCAGTCTGAAGACAAATGCACAACCCCCAGGCATATAACGCACTGAGTGTGGCCATCAGCTGGGGAAAGCTTATGGCCACACCCAGTGCACTTTGAAAAAATAGCTTTATGGCCTTCGGCCATTTTGCTGACACACACACTCACACGCCCAAACACCTAGGGGGAGGGTTTGAAAAGGAAAAACGCAATCCCGAAAACAAAAAAGGGCAGATAAACACTCACAATACTCTCCTTTTTAAGTTTTAAAAGTTTTTTGACAAAAATTTTGAAGATAATTGTTCACTTCCCTGTCTAAGCTCAGGAGCTCTTCACAAGATGCTTGTCATTCAAGCCGCAGCAAAAACGATCTGAGGTAGTGTGGTGGTGACAGGGGATTGTGGGTAGGGGGGAGGAGCTAGGAGCTCGGATCTTGAAGCTTGGAAAGCTGCCGGTCGGATCCGAGGTTGGATCCGAGACCCACAGGTTGCAGAACAAATGAAGTAACTACTTCAGATCAGTGCAGTAAAACCTTGATGCTCTTTGTTGGATTTGTAGTTTGTTAGTTCCCTTCAATATAATTTCCCTCCCATTCCCTTGACACCTAACATAGTCTTGGTAAGTTGTGCTAAACCATCAGAACCATACTTTAGTTAATAATCACATTCTTCTCTTTCCATTAAAGTTTTTCATTTGAACAGCAAAAAGATAGTACCCACAAGTGTCTATTCATTGAGTCTGTGTTTGTGTGCATGTGTGTGTGTGTGTGTGTGTGTGTGTGTGTGTGTGTGTGTGTGTGTGTGTGTGTGTGTGTGTGTGCACGCATGTGTGTGTGTGTCTGTCTGTCTATCTATGTATGTATGCATGTATAGCTAAAATATAAATACTGTGTATCTAATTATCTGCCAGTGTATACGGCCTTCAATCCCTGTCGCTATACTCAGTCTGATGCAGCCTACTAAGAGGTGACCTATACCTGGTTTTTCAGGCATCCATAGACCCAGCACTTACAGAATTGCTCACATCTGTAAGTCAAAGTGTATTAGAAATACCCAGTGCAGAGATCTCAGCCTCTTTTGCAACATAAACAGAATAGTCTGGAGAGACAGGTACATAACCCAGAGGATACCACTACCATGGAACAAACCTCCCATATACTTAAAACAAAGCTCTTCCATGTCCCTATTTAAATGTAATTTGGACCAGTGGATGGGAAATAGGAAATTTATCAGGGCTGACCCAGGGCTTATCCCTTTAGATAGAAGCAGTTCTTAAAAGTCCTACCCTACAGTAGGGAACACCTAATGCAGTAATGCCAAAACAAAAAAAAGAATCTTTAATAAATAAGAAGTATTTAAATATAGCTACAGCTAGGATAGTTAAATACCTATGGGATGACACAGCTTGTTGACAAATGGGAAGCATGGCTATGCTTAAAATGTCTCACTCAGGAAAGATAACCTAGTACACAACCTATGCATCTATGAGCCTATTAACTAGGACAGACTTTTACAGAAGTAAAGTGAAAAGTCAGAACACTAATTCTGAAAATACTAAAGGGAAGAGAATCATAGTATATGAAAATTCACGAAGTATAGCTGTAAAGGCATTCAGCATGAATGTCTGAGCAATTTTTCAGCTTGTGTTGAGCAACATCCATTAACTACTGTCTGTAAGGCGCAGGTGTTTGGAATCAGTCAGTGCAAGAATGGATGCTATTAGTAGGAATAGGGTTGATGTGTTAAGCAAGTGCAGTAAAAGAGTTTATTTGATGAATACTTCATTGTAAGTTCATAAACATAATTCCCAGAATGCCGAACTTGTGCTCCAAAGTACTGATGACATTTTTCAGAAATATTCTAATTTATTTGAAGATTTGGGTTGTCTGCAAGGTGGATATTATATTAAAATCTCTTCTTCACAACATAAACAACTGCATCAAAAGGAACAATATCCATATTAGCCAAATTTAGTAGTAGTCACAATGTCTACTTCTAGGTTCTTCTTTGTACTTGTTGCTAAGTTTTCTGTAAATTAAGCTAGATGGAATTAATTCCAAGTATTACATATGTTATAGACCACTTGGCAGAGGATTATTTTTGAGGTTAACATTTGACATCTCTTCAGCTTCGGTAGTATTTCAGAAAGCTGTAGAAATTATAGTAAGAAGGACTAAATGGTGTAGTCAACATTGCTGGTGGCATTCTAAGCTGGGGTGCTACAGATTAGATATATGTGCTATGTCTAGTAAAACTACTGCACTGATTATTTATTTTATTTATTATTTTATTTTACATTTGTTTGCTGGGATGGTCTGACTGGACATGGGTCCTTTTTCAGCTGAGGCCCGGAGAGAAAAGCTCCACATTAACATTTGCATAGACAATAATCAATGATTAGCACATTATAGAATAGCAGTATAACATAACAGTACAATCTTGACTTTAGAGTGATTTCTTGGTATATGTAGTAAATTATTCCACAATCACCTGGTTTGCAACATTCACAGAAATAAAGTAATGAGAAGTTACATATAGTAATCCAGAGATGACCAAGTACCCCGACAAACAGTTTAGTATAAGGTTTAACATTGTAAGATGTCATGTACAAGTTTTGTCTTCAGTTTATACACAATGATAATTACACATGGCATTACAGTGCAGACAAAAGTATACTGATTAGTATATGGCATGACGTTATATAATGTAACTTATATCTATTTCTTTCAATGGGTACTGACACTTCTGCATCTGCAAGTTAGTAAAGTGGTGGAGTAAAACAGCTGATTAAGAATAGTAGGATGGATTGGAGGGGGGTTGATGGATATATATGTATGGTAATAGATTGAGGGGGTGTTAGCATTAACCTGGGCTGTTGCAGTTGCAGAGCCAAGAGTTCATCAATTGGGTTTTTAGGGATTTTAAATTCATTTCTGGAGGACATGGCTGTGATGAGAGGGGGAAGCTTATTCCACTGTTTGGCTATTACGTTAGAATAGAGGGATGAGCCAGTGGCATATGTTATGAAGAGTAGCTTGTTGTTTGAGCGGAGGTTTCTGATGGAGGAGTAAGGAATTATCAGGTCTTGAAGTGAAGGTGTTTTTTGGGGATGATATATAACCTTTTGTGACAGGAGTAGTTGATTTTACAGTAGTAGGTGAGGAAGTTTCAATCATTTGATCTGTTTGAGTGCTAGACAGTGATGGGATCTGTAGGAGCTGTTGGTGGCTAATTTGGCAATTTTATTATAACAAGATTGGAGTTTCATTAATTCTGATTTCCTAAGCTTGGTGAGAACTGGGGAGGTGTATAGTAGTGTAGAGATAAGATGTGTACGGGCAACTGTGGCCATAGGTAGTGTTTGTTAGGAACTGTTTGTTCTTATATAAGGAGCCTAGTTTTTTTGTGGACCTTTTTATGGTGAGAGAGATATGGGTGTCAAACCTCATGTTACAGTCAATCACAACCCCAAGTAGATTTGAGTGGGTATCAGGAGCTATGATAGTTTTGTTATGACACTGGATATTAAAATAGAGGCTGGGATTGTTATGTTGTGTGGATTGGAAGATGCTAAGTTTTGTTTTGTTGGGTTAAGTATTAGTTGGTGGTCAGTTAGCCATGATTCAACAGAGAGAAAGGATAGTTGAGTTTGTTGGTGTAGTTCCTGGGGGAACGAGGAGGCATAGATTAACGTTGAGTCATCTGCATACTGGATGACTGTGGAGTAGAGAGTAGAGGTGTAGAGGTTATTGGTGAATATTGTGAACAACAGGGGTCGAAGAATGGAGCCCTGTGGAGCTCGGGTCTATGTTAAATCATCGAATGCTTAAAAAAGTGAAAAATGATTTATCGAACCCATGTAAGTGAAAGCTTACAATCTCGAATGTTTAGAACAGTGATTTTTATTCCAATGGAAAAAAATCGCCATTCCACAAAAAAAATGTAAAACATTACATAAAGTGGGGGGCTTCACCCCCACACCCCTGATGTGGGGAGCTGTGCCCCCCACACCCCCCCTACTTAAATATACCAACTCCGAGATCGCACTACAGTCACGAAAATGGCAAAGTAATGGAAGCGGCCAAGTGATTTCTTTCCCAGGGAAAGAATTCACTTATATGCCATTTCGCTATTTTGCCTTTTCTTACTTTCAAGTTCAATCAAGACGCATTCGAAAGAATGCGTCTTTAATCATTTAATAGGAACCCTGGAGCTACTACTGTTACTGGGAGCAGGGGTGATGCTGTTGGCCCCACATTACTGTCTGCTGTCTCCCTGTTAGATAACTATGAAACCATGTTAGAGTGTCCTGGCTGAGATTAAATTCTGATGGAGCGCTTATTAACTTGTTATGATTGACCATATCAAAGGCCTTGGAATTTATTTACCATTATTTCTATGGTTATTAACAATGTGGGTGAATGCCATAAGGGCTGTTGTTGTGCTGTGGTGAGGTCTAAAACCATGTGAGTGCTGCTCAACAGTTTCTGTGTATTGAGGTGTTCCATAATTTGTTAAGTGGATATACCTTTCAAGAATTTTTGAGAGGGGGACAGTATGGCTATGGGTCGGTAATTTATTAGTTCATTTGAGTTGCCTGCTTTATGAAGGGGAATAATATGGGATATATTCCAGAGGTCAGGTACTATTTTTTCAGGGATGGAGCAGTTGATAAGGATGGCAACTGGGTAAGCTATTGCATCAGTAGCGATTTTTAAAAATTCTGCTGGGACTTTGTCTGCGGCTAGAGTAGTTGGTTTTAGCTTTTTGAGTAATTTGTTAATCAGGTTAACAGAGACTCCTTGAAGGGTGAGGCTGTCTTCATTAGTAAGGGGTTTATGATCTACAGTGGTGATGGGGGGGGGGGGTTGAGAATTTGCTAGTGCCAGTATGGATTCGGTAAACAATATATTAAATTAGGTTGCAATACTAGTTGAGGTGTCTGTAGTAGTGGGGGGAGGGGTTTTGGACTTACCTGGTTGAAGGTCATTATTAATAGCTGTCCAGAACAGTCTAGGGTTATGCTGGTGTTTTATTTGGATGTTATGGTAGTAGTTTATTTTGCCTGCTTTGATCATTTTTTGGCTTAGTTTCTTAGTTCTAGGTATGTTTGCTTTGATTGTATTGTTCTTTCTTTGTTCCACTTAGACCAGGCCTTCTTCCTTGGAAGAAGCAGAAATCTGGTTTTCTTGGTCATCCAGGGTGCAAAGTTAGATTTGATTCAAATGGTTCTAGGAGGGGCATGGGTGTTTAGCATGTTTAGGAATGTGGAGTTAAAGTAATTAGTGGCTTCATTTAGGTTGAGTTGCTTGATGGGTTTCCAATTGCAGGCTTTTAGTGCTGAGATGAAGTTGGCTGGGATGAAGTTCTTTTTAATATGGATTTGTTGGAAGGTAGATGGTTTCTCTAATGTTGGTCGGTGTCTAATTATGTAGGTAGGCATGTGGTAACTCAGGCTGTCTGGTAGGCAGCCAGACTGACTAATCTGAGATGGTTTGTTTTGTCAGTATCCAGTCTAGGATAGACTGTCTACTTGTTGCTTTGTCTGTTCTGGTGGGTGTTTCTATTACATGGGTAAATCCATGGAGACTGATATAGGTAGTGGGAATAGTAGAGTTGCATTGTGACCAATCAATGTTAAAGTCCCCTAGAATAATGGTTTCTTGAGAGAGTGCCTCTGATACCCAGTGGAGTAGGTTTTCTAGGGTGATTATATTGTTATTACTAGGTGGAAAGTAACACCCAATTATGTTAATAGATTTTCTACTGTTAAGTTTTAGTTTAGAAAGTAAAATCTCAGCAGTATCTAGGGATGGGGTGATATGTCTAGCAGTGTGGAAGTATACAATGAATATGAAAATGCATGTGTTACAAACTGCAGATGTAATATAATATAGCTTTAAATGCTGGTTTCAGACTGAGGCAAGTTCTATCACATGATTTTTAGTACATATATAATTGAGTTGGCCATGATGGTTCATGTTTTTAAGTTTTTATTCTGAGGAAGTTTGTATTTTGTAAACTAAAGCACTAAATAAATACTTGGGAGTGGATCAGTTTTCCTTTTGCCTTCATTTGTGTTACTTCTATAGTTTGTGTGTCGTGGAAGTTTTGGAGAAACAATGGTACAAAATTATGAATTATTTAGCGTTTTTAGAAACCAAAACCAAAAAGAAGAGGTCATACCACATGATGCTGATGTATCAGATGTTGTGGGATGTCAGATCTGATCTCGGAGCCTTATACCAGAGTACTGGATCTAAGAGCTCTGACTCCTCCCCTACTCACAATTTCCTCCTCCTAGCTGATTTCCCTTAGATCTTGTTTACTGTCTGATAGACCAGACATGTTTTCTGAGAGTTCCAATGCTTTCAAGATAAGTGATAGCTGTTTTTACTTCAAATATTTACTCCTCCCTTAGGATAGTTGTTAGTTTTCCTTTTACCTAAAAATTAGTATATTAAGATTGTAAGCTTTGTTAGATGGCTCCTTTAGATAGTTATGTTTCAAGCACACTGTGACAGAACTTTCTAGTAGACTTTATATATTCACTTTTATATAGATATAGATCTTAGCATAGTTAGTAGTTAAATTAGGTATTAGTACCGTGTTCTTCTCTTTTTACCTATATATATAGATATAGCATTCAAAGTTGCGGTTGTAAATTTTTTCTCAGTGTGAAAACGTTTGTTCTGATGTCTGAAAAGTCCACTGGCTTTAAAAAGTGTTCAGTGTATGGACACAAGATACCCCCCCAAGACCCTCATTCTCTTTGTGTTCATTGGCTAAGTCCTTCTCACTTATAGAATAGCTGCAGTATCTATGGTGTCTTTGCCACCAGAGCACTGCAAGACAGAAAGGAGAAACTTATTTTCAGGAGCCTACTTCCTTCTCAAACAGGGTCCAGAATGTTCTCTGAATCCAAGGTACCTTCCACCTCTACTTCTTCATACAAAAAGAAGAATAAAAAGAAAGAGAGAGAGAGATAAAGTATGAGAAAGAGAGAAATCCTAAGTGACACATAGATAAAAACAAATTGAGAAGAGACAAAAAGAAAGGGGAGAAAAAATGAAGAAAATGTCTCTTGATACAAGCTCTCGTCTGGGTCTAGCATCTAAGTTGTCTAGGCAGTCAGATCCATCTTCAACTGGGATCAAATTCCCTCCCCAAAACCTTCTTTTTGTCTAGGGCTAGTCAGCCCTAGAGTTTATTCACCTACGTCAAAAGCTACCCTCAAGGCCAGCATCTGTAGTTTCCTCTTTGAGGTCTGGTCGATCCACCAGAAGTCTAACTGAGATGGATGTCGAATGAATGATGAATATATGTAATGCAACTTGTATTATTTTTGGTAGTAGCAGTGTGTGGTGTTTTAGTTTGTATAACAAGCAGTCTAAAATGTATTTTAGAAGTTTTTAATAATGAGTACTATTTTTTTATATATCAGTACACCTTGTAGGTACGATCAGGTGATTTGTTGTATTACTATTTAACGGCCTCGTTTTTTTGAGAATGTAATCTGAGGAAGTTACCTTATTGCAGGTGATGAAAAGCGCTTCATTAAATCAGTGAAAATATTTTGGTGTTTGGATTATTTCCACAGAGCCTGTCTGCTGAGTATTGTACATTCTGGTACCTCGGCAATTTGCCTTCAGTGGAACAATTAATCATGCATAAACATTCTGTTTATATATTCACATCAATTAAGTCATTAGCCATAAATTGGCTATAATTTCAAACAAATAAAGTGCAAGTGAGTGCAAATTCTCTTGAACAGTACAAATGTACCCAAAGGTTTTTTAATACATACTAATGAGCTAATTATTAAATGCTGAACTGAACGAAACCAACTACATGAATACATATTCAAACTTATAAATGTTTAAATACATAAGATTAAATACATTACATTAAATACAATTGACAGACAGTTAAACCATAATGCCACCTTCCAAATTCATCCCCTTAGGGTATAAAGTGTGATAATTAAAAATCATTCTGTGTTCTAGTCTATTTAATTCAGTTTTGAAATTATAGCCAATTTATGGCTAATGACTTAATTGATGTGAATATATAAACAGGATGTTTATACATGATTAATTGTTCCACTGAAGGCGAATTGCCATTCATCCTATTGTTTGATTTCCTTCTTACTGGATTTGGTGTTTTTCTGACAATTGGTGTCGTGAATTTTGGATTCAGCGTGTTTTTTTACAATATTAGATCTCAGAAACCTAAATCGCTATGTCAAACAGATAAAGTTTCATATGGTCACAATGCAGTCCATTCTACCCCTATTGAGGAAGGATGATTGGATATGCTCTATCGATCTCCAGGATGCCTACTATCACATCAAGGTCAAGTGGCAATCCAGGAAATTTCTATGTTTCTGACTGGGAGTCAATCACTACCAATTCAGGGCACTGCCATTCAGTCTCACCACAACCTCCTGGATGTTCACCAATATTATGGCAATAGTAGCAGCTCATCTCTGTCTGCAAGATATCCATTACTTCTCATATTTAAATCATTGGCTCCTAACTTCTACCTCCAGGGATCTACTGTTGCAGTACTAGTTATTCCTTATCACTCTTGCAGACCAGTTGGGAATATTAATCAACCACAAGAAGAGTAAACTGTCTGCCATGTAGAACATATAATTTATAGGTTGCCAGATAGACACTGTCCAACAAATTGTGAAATTCCCCATTGCAAGTGTCAAATCATTAAGGTTTGTAGCTTTTCAAGTGATGCAACACCCTCAACCACAGGCAAAACTCATTCTCCATCTCTTAAGGCTGATGGCCTCTTCTATTACACTGGTTCTGTTACTGAGATATCACACAAGAATTCTACAGTGGAAGTTAGCAGTACAATGGACAAAGAAATTTCACTCCTTCACACCAGAGTCTGACTTATTCAGTTATGCAGGAATTACATAAATTGGTGTATTACATCCCCAACCAATATAGGGCAGATCCTTTTACCCACCTGCTCCCAGGGCAACAGTCACCATGGATGCCTCCCTTCTAGGGTGGGGGAGGGGGCATTTCAAAGGGAAGACAATTCAAGGGATGTGGTCATCAACAGAAGCCAGACTTCACATCAATGTCTTGCAGATGAGAACAAACCTCCTATCATTGCAGGCCTTTCAGGATGTTCTACCCAAGGATGTGATTGCTATTCATGCAGACAATATATCAGTGGTCTGGTATATCAACAAGCAAGGTGGAACATGTTCAAACCCTCTTTGCCAAGAAGCCATGCAAGTCGGGTAGTGGGCAATGTCTTCAAACTGCTTTCTAGTAACAATGCAGATTCCTGGAATGTCCAATATACTAGTGTACAGGTTGAGCAAAACTATCCTATTGCCTAATGAGTAGTCTCCCAAACAAACAGTGGCGATAGAGATTTTCAGCCACTGGGGCCAACCTTGTTTTGCCCTCTTTGCTTCTTACCTCAACAACAAATATAGCAGTTATTTTGCCCTCATCCCTCCACAGGGATGGTCACTGAGAGATGCTCTGGCCCATTTTTGGCCCATAGGTCTCCTTTCCACCTTTTCACCAATTCCTCTTCCCATGACGTTCATTCAGAAATCCACAAAGTGCAAGACTAGGGTAATCCTCATTGCCCCTTCCTGCCCTCAGCAGATATGGTTTCCCTTTGTTTGGCCTCATCTGCAGCACCCACCATGGGTTCTGGATCCCACTTCGGATCTGCTCAGTCACCCATCCAAAATGCCTTTACCTAATCTCCAGTCCCTAAAACTAACCACATGGTTTCTCCAATTTTAATGATAGCCAGAGATGTCAGATGTATCTTGCAGTCCAAATAATTTCTTCTTCTCAGAAGGAATAAACCAGAAAGACTTATATAAGCAAATGGAAAAGGCTTTCAATTTGGGAATTCTCAAAGGGCTTAGACCTCTTTTCAGCCCCTCTACCAGTGATACTGGATTTCCTTTTTGAACTTTTTATGGGACGTTCCAGTTATTCTACTTATTAAAGTCCAGATGGATGTCATTTCAATTTTTCCCATTAGACATAATGATCCATCTATTGCACCTCTTAAGGTGAGTAAAGCTTTTCTTAAGGGAATGGTTTTTACTGAGACCTTCTGCTTGAGATCCAGTTCTTCCCTGGAATGTTACAGTTTTGTTTTAATCTTTGACCCCAAAGCCCGTCAGACTTGTGGTATCAACTGATTTAAAATTCCTCTCTTGGAAAACTATCTTTTTGATTCTCATTACATCAGCAAAATGAGTTTTGGAGCTACATGCAGTTGCATGCAAGCTGCCCTTCCTTACTTTCCACAGGGATAGAGTTTCACTGAGAAAGAATCCCTCCTTCCTTCCCAAAGTGGCACTGGAAGCTAACCTCAACCACCAAATTGATTTGCTGATTCTTTCCAAATTTTGTTATTAAAGGAGAACACATCCTACATACCTTAGATGTCCATAGAAAAATCAGGCTCTATTTATGTTGTACTAAAGATGTTAAAAAAAAATCACACCAGCTATTTGTATCCTTTTCCAAGACAAAACTTGGATGACGTGTGTCAAAAGTTATGCTTTCTAGGTGGCGGGCAGATTACATTTAATTTGTTTATAAGATAATAAGGCTGTTTTAACAGTCTAAACATAAGGCTCATGCTACCAGAGTGATGGCAACTTCAACAGCTTTTGGAAAAAAGAGTACCTGTCAGTAATATATGTGCAGCACAACTTGATCTGCAGCTCATGTCTTTATATCTCATTACAAGTTGGATGTGCAATCTAGAGCTTGCACATTCTTTGGCTCTGCCATTCTCAGGAATGTCCTTCCTTGAGTCTACTCAGGTCCCTTTTGGGTTGCTCGGCAATCTGCCCCACATGTTGAATCAGACAAAAATATCAACATCCGATAAGAAAGTTATGTACTTAACATAACGGTGCATATGTGTTGTGTTACTTTCATCTGATTCAACTCCCCTCTCTCCCTGCTTCCCCCTTCCAAATTGTCAGTTTTCATCTTGTGGGGCTTAATCAGACCTTGATGGGACCCTGTCTGTCTCTTGTTCCACTTTTCCTCTACAGTGGATAATCTTATACAATCCTGTTTCGTTATTCCTTCCTGCAATTATTGGAGAACATTTGGAATCAGTCAGCAAGCTTCATCTGATGGAAATAAGCTGGGAGGAGGGAATTATGGCTAGGGAGTGGCGTTATTGCTCTCAGATCCAATACTCTGGTATAAGGGGTTGGTGTGGGATCTGACCGGATCCTACATCTGGCATGTTGAACAAGGCAAAAATAAGACAACACAGATCTATCATTATGGTAAGTACATACCTTTTAATCACTTGGAAAGTAAGAATCTGCTTATTTCAACACAAAGATGAACATTTCCTACTACGTGAGTATTATTACTAAAATTTCCTGAGGTTGTGCAGTTACAGGACATGACAAGCCAAAGTGTTGTTACTGTGTTGAAATCAAAATATAGAATTCCTAAAGAAATATCATATAATTCAATATGTGAGGCAGGGAATTTGAAATTTTCAGAATCAGAGAGAGTTCAAGCATACTATTTCAGGTCTTAGGTATCCCCAGAACTCTGGGAAATTAGAATGTATGCTTCAAACAGTGAAAAATCAGATAAGTGAATGATTAATGAGATGTTCCACTCTTGGAAAGGGTTGTTCATGATATTTCACTTCAAGATCTCCATCAGAGGAAGTTTTTGGATTGCAGCACATACAACAATGGATGCCTTGGAACTTGATCCGACCAGGAGACTGCATACACTGTAGCAGGAATTCCAGATGTGTGGAAATACACATTCATCCTAGGTTTAAAATAGCAGGCACTGCACCTGGCTTTCCAATCGGGATATGTTAGAAGCATACAAAAAAACCCTCTTACACTCCCTTGAATGATAGAAATTGTTCCTGCCTCTCAACTCCCCCTCTATCTCCTGGTGTTCAAGGACTCAAGCAATCAAAAGGGGTGAATGTGGTAATGGGGCATAACAGCTTAACATATGTTGTAGATAAGGAACAAAAAATAAATAATCTGTCATTGCAGATAGAAAAGCAATGAATATCTTTGTTCTATCACATTGTCTTCTGTGTACTGTTGGTTGAGCTGGACCACTGATGACTAAAAATAGCAATTCAAAATTTGTATCCATCTACACTGTTGGCATTTTGCAGCTACCCATAACACCCTCATGGTGGTTTGCACATAGTATACATGTTAAGTGCCTACAGCCATTCTAACTTATTAGTCCACAGTCTACAGCATACATTCAAATTGGACAAACATCAATTAGTACAGTTGTAGAGGTGTAACAATTTATTCCCATGACAGATTGTGCAGGTTATGGCTTGTTTTATATTTCTGACTATATTAGTCTGGTAACTTGCTGAACAATATCTCAGTATGATTCCTGATGGACAAATTTGCCAATGGAAGAAGGTGTTTAGCTTGTATAATTACTGACATGCTCCAAATTATTTGCAAAGTTATTTATGTATTTACTGACATTTTTGTTTTCTGGGGAGTCCAACTGAGCAGTGCCCTTTTTCACACTAGATTTAAAATAACAGACACCTGGCAGAGGCTAGGGGAGGAAAAGCTCCATTATACACAGATCATGGACATCATTTACATTGTTTCATCATTTACAGTCAGTTTCATTCATGAGCAGCAGTTCCATTATTCAGAGATCTTTGATATCAGTTACATTATTTACAAACAGTTTAGATTTAAATAACAGTTACATGGCCTGTATATGAATACAGTTTTAAGATAAAGAGTTAGAACAGTCCAAAGAAAGGAAGGAGGGGAGGAGGTAAAAGGAAGATAAATGAGATGAAATGATAGAGGTGGGTATAGTTGTGATAACAGTACATTGAGTTTTGTGCAGCAGAGTGTTATGGCACAAATTCATTTAACTATTATTAGTACCATTTAATCAGGGATGGTGCAGCTGCAGAGCCATTTATCTATAAGGTGTTGCTTTAGCTGGCATTTAAAGTATTTCATACTGCAGATTGTTCATAAGTGGTGTTGGATGGTATTCCAGCTATAAGCAATGCAGTGTGAATGCAGGGAGTATCCTGCATTGCTGTTTGGTTTAGTTATGGAGGGTAATGACTTGTTAGTGGATCATAGATGTCTCTTTGTAGTTTAAGACTGAATGATGGAGTGAAGATGGGAATTTCTTAGGGGTGTGCAGTAGTTTGAAGTGTTATTAATTGAGAGTGCAAAAGAGAATTATTTAGTATGAGCCAGTGTAGTTGATTTAGAGAGAGGCAGTGAGATGATCTTTAATGTTGGTTGGTTGGTTGCAAATTTGGCTACTTCACTGTAGTATTCTAGTTTGGCTTTGTGACATTCGGTTAATATCCCACCAGACTGCAACCAGTATGTGACATCCCCTACTTAAAACCTGGGTCAGTAATTAAGGAGCCTCAGTCTTCACATCTGACTCCAGTGTGGGAGCATCAAGGAAAACACCAGAGCACAGAGCACACAAGAGTAAAATTCCACAATTTCCCTTAAGAGCACAACAGAAACATGTTCTATTTTATGAGGCTTGACTATATACCTCTGTCCACACCAAATGTAATCCCTTCAGAGGAATCTGTTCCAGTGTAAGACCTCTGACTCACTCACACTCAAAATAAATTTAAATCTCACAGACTCTAACACTTATGGGAAGCCTGACACGGATTTCCAGCTGTGTCCCCTCCCCAATACAAATTGTAAATGCTGTCACCAGAGGTAGACATGTCTACATGCCATTCAAAGGGTGATCAATTATTAGAAATTAAATATCAGAATAAATGATAGTTATGACCAGAAGCAGCCTGGCATTCAAGGTGACCTAGGGAATATCAAACAGGTATAAACACTCTCTAATCTCTAAAGAACACACTGATTTTCCAGTCACAATGTAAAGTAATGAAAAACATTTAATAATAAATAAAATGATTGCAAGAATGTAAATCAATAATTTTCAATAAACGCCAGAATTCAATCACCAGAAATATACAGTTAAACTGTAGGATAGAAGTCCATCATCTTAGAAAAACTCTATCTAAATAACTAAACTTCCCTAATCTAACTAGAAAATATTGTCCCTGATCTAATGTAAAACATAACAGCAAGGCAAAGGCAGGCTTACAGTTTTTGGTGAGTCCTTTTTCTTGGGTATCCACTGCACAGCACTGTAACTGACTGCAACTCTTAACTAACTGCCCACAACTGACTTCAACAGTCTCTTTTACAGTCCAGGTTAATAGTTGCAACTGTGTTATTTTACAAAATAACCATCAGCTGTTTGAAAAAGTTTGTTTTCCTGTCAGTCATCTGTTCAAATAATCACCTAGCAACCAGGAACATTCTAATGACATCACCTACTGATCAACTGATTCTTCACAGACAGTTTGTAGTTTAGAATTTCCTTCACAAACATGTGCAATTAGAAATGTATCAAAACACTAACAAATTATTTAAACATTTTGTATAAACAGGGAAATACTCAACATTTTAAAAACTTATTTACATTTTCAGAATTAGACATGCTAGCATACAATACAAGTTAATGTGAGAATATACACAGATCTTCTCCCAGACATGCTAACATAGATGACAGTGTTCATTTTCTTTACATTCTTATAGAGAGGTGTTGAAATTGGTTAGGATAGGAAAGGCAAACAATAGGATGGGGAGTATAAAAGAAGTTGCTATATTTTCTCTAGCAGAGTCAGCAAGGTAGTGTACAAAATATGCAAAAAAGCTGCAGTTTTCTCACTTCTAAAATACCCTATTCATAAATGTAGTACACCATCTTGTAAGACACAGAGTTGGGGAACAATAGTGTATGATGTCCATTATGTTTAATTCATAAACATAACACTGTTAAACAACTGAGTTAAGAGTTATGTTATTGAACCATGCAAATTCACCTCACAAAGTGAATAGTGGACTACAACACCTATGCTGGACATAGTGCAATAAAAGCATACCATATATGATGTATATTAAATGCTATACTCAGGCACTATGGTGCATGACAGCCTAACTGCGCAAGTTGAAAAGAGTGTGGGTCCATAGGACTGGTGATGTACACTGCATTCTGCATGACAATCCTAACCAGTGTGTGTATAGAGTCATCCTGATCATACACCTGCTTATCTACAGACTACTGCTGCTGCATGAATCCACTACATTGGAATGATACATAAAAAATTACAGTGATCCATATATAAAGATAAGGATGACTTATTCATAAAAGTAATGATATACACAGTATTAAACTTTGGCACAGCAGTAAACTATATGCAACACATCAATATGTATTCAATTATATTCTGAGCTTTGGCTGGCTAACATCTACCTGAAATCAACTGGACGTATAAGTGAATTTAAGTACACTTTTATCTGCTCTTTTTCATATAGTACTGTATTTTATTTATTTATTTGTGTTTTTCACTGAATATTAACTCAACTGAAGTTGTGGCTGTCTCACTACAGAGTACTTGTTAGAATTTCTGTGTAGCCATTGATAGCAGTGGGGGTAGTTTCACCTCATCACTGATATTCTGTCCTGCCTTATATAAGTGGTACATTTTGAGTTATCTCTGCTTAATATCTGAGTTTTGGCCGGCTAACATCTACCTGAAATCAACTGGACATATAAGTGAATTTAAGTACACTTTCATTTGCTCTTTTTCATAAGCACTGTATTTAATTTATTTATTTGTGTTTTTCACTGAATATTAACTCAACTGAAGTTGTTGCTGTCTCTCTACAGAGTACTTGTTAGAATTTCTGTGTAGCCATTGATAGCAGTGGGGGTAGTTTCAACTCATCACTGATATTCTGTCCTGCCTTATATAAGTGGTACATTTTGAGTTATCTCAGCTTAATATCTGAGCTTTGGCTAGCTAACATCTACCTGAAGTCAACTGGATGTATAAGTGAATTTAAGTACATTTTTATTTGCTCTTTTTCATATAGTACTGTATTTAATTTATTTATTTGTGTTTTTCACTGAATATTAACTCAACGGAAGTTGTGGCTGTCTCTCTACAGAATACTTGTTAGAATTTCTGTGTAGCCATTGATAGCAGTGGGGGTAGTTTCACCTCATCACTGATATTCTGTCCTGCCTTATATAAGTGGTACATTTTGAGTTATCTCTGCTTAATATCTGAGCTTTGGCCAGCTAACATCTACCTGAAATCAACTGGATGTTTAAGTGAATTTAAGTACACTTTTATCTGCTCTTTTTCATATAGTGTTGTATTTAATTTATTTATTTGTGTTTTTCATTGAATATTAACTCAACTGAAGTTGTGGCTGTCTCTCTACAGTTAGTTCCCCACCCACCCTCCCTGTTCTTGTTTTGGTGTTAATGGTGGCTTTGAAATTGCCCACCCCTCTTGTGGATTTGTATTTGGATACTCCTTCTGGGCCTGTCTCATTTGCTCACTCAATTGAGTGCAGTGAGATCATATTTTGATTCCAGGCACTCCTACTGTGTACAAAGAGAGCATTTGGAAAGGACAAACCCTGTAGCCTCTTAATCCTGCTCTGTTCCCTCCCTAAAAAAATAAATAAATAAAAAAGTAAAATATATATATATATATATTTTATTCAGCTGCTCTTACTGTAACTGTCTTAGTTGCTCTTCTGCATGCTGTTATCTGTTCAGTCGCTGTTACTCTGCACATATTACTGCTTGTTATTAGCCTTCTAATTTACTGCCTTCTGCACTTGTTTTTTAGTCATTTGTTAATTTAATTGCATTTATTTGAACTGTATTTGCCATAATGTTGCTACACACTCAGGTGTGCTGGCCTGCACTGCAATTTGAATTGTATTTACTGCTGTTTTAGCTGCTTTTCTGCAACAAAAAAAAAATCTAAGCTTGTTTCCTGCCTTTTCTGTAACTAGTCAAGTCCAGATACAGACTTGCTGTATCCAGGACTGTTGGTAAGCTTCTGAGCCCCCAAACTTTTCTGTGTTGGAGGGAAGCCTTCTAGCTTATCAGTGGGAGTGGTAAGCACTAGGTAGCCTATCTACCATGGGAAGAGTGGGTTTTGGCCCTGAAATTGCAGTTCATTGGCCATTTGGGCAGTTTTTCCATCTCTTTCTACTTTCTGGTTAAAAGCCCATTTTGCGTTTGGTCCCTGCCTTTCCTATAACTAGTGTAGTCCAGGTACAGATTTGTTGTATCCAGGACTGTTGGTAAGCTTCTGAGCCCCCCAAGCTGTTCTGTGTTAGAGAGAAACCTTCTAGCTTATCAGTGGGAGTGGTAAGCACTAGGTAACCTATCTACCACAGGAGGAGTGGTTTCTGGCCCAGAAATTATAGTTTATTGGCTGTTTGGGAAGCTTTTCCATCTCTTTCAACCTTCTGATTTAAAAGCCTGTGTTTGCGCTTGTTTCCTGCCTTTCCTGTTACTAGTCTAGTCCAAGTATAGATTTGCTGTATTCAGGACTCTTTGTAAGCTTCTGATCCCCCAAAGCCTTTCCATGTTGGAGGGAAGCCTTCTAGCTTATCAGTGGGAGTGGTAAGCATCAGGTAGCCTATCTACCACAAGAGGAGTGGTCCCTGGCCCAGAAATTGTAGCTATTGGCTGTTTGAGCAGTTTTTTTCCATCTCTTTCAACTTTCTGGTTTGAAAGCTGCACTTGCGCCTGCTTCCCGCCTTTCCTATAACTAGCCTAGTCCGGTTATAGAGTTGCTGTATCCAGGATTGTTAGTAAGCTTCTGAGCCCCCCAAGCCTTTCTGTGTTGGAGGGAAGCCTTCTAACTTATCAGTGGGAGTGGTAAGCACTAGGTAGCCTATTCTCCACAGGAAGAGTGAGTTTTGGCCCAGAAATTATAGTTTATTTGGCCGTTTGGGCAGTTTTCCATCTCTTTCAACTTGCTGGCTTAAAAGCCTGCATTTGTACTTGTTCCCCACCTTTCTTGTAACTAACCTAGTCCAGATATAGAGTTACTGTATCCAGGACAGTTGGTATGCTTCTGAGCCCCACAATCCTTTCTGTGTTGGAAGAAAGCCTTCTAGCTTATCAGTGGAAGTGGTAAGCACTAGGTAGCCTGTCTACCACGAGAGGAGAGGTTCTTGGCCCAGAAATTGTAGTTTATTGACCATTTGGACAGTTTGTCCATCTCTGTCAACTTTCTGGTTTAAAAGACCACATCTGTGCTTGTTTCCCATCTTTCCTGTAAATAACCTATTGGGTAGCACTAGAAAGGCATAAACTGATACAAGCCTTCTAGCTTACAAGAGAGACTTTGGAGTGATTAAATATGTTTTCTGTATTTTCTTGCTGTACTTAACTGTTTTCTGCCTAAATGCAGATTTTCCAGCATTTATTGTGATTTAAAAGCTTGTTTTTTTCACATATTTTACTGCCTGCACTTTTAAAAAATTGTTTTTTGTTTAAATAATTTAACTGTTGTAGGCTACACACTAAAGTGCAATAGGCTTTTCTGATCGTTTGTAGTCGTTTAAAGCTGTTTTAAGAGTAATTTTTACTGTTTTTGCTTTATCTTTTAAAAAAAACAAAAAAAATCCTTGTTTCTCTCCTTTCTAAGCTAGTATAGTCCAGTTTTCAGGCTAGTGCTGAATTCAGGGCTGTAATACTAGTTTCTGAGTTGCCCATACCTTACTTGGATAGAAGGAACATTCTCTGTTCACCTGTGAAAGAGGGGAACTTTGAGCAACCTATCTGTCCCTGGAGGAGTGGTTCCAGCCCAGAAGTTAGTAGTGTATTGGCCATTTTGGGTTAATTTCTATCTCTTTCATTTCCCTATTATAAAAACCGTGTTTGCATGGTTTTGCACACTGGGCAGCACCGGTTAGGTACAGCTAAATTATTCCCGACTCCACTAAGTCTCCTCTTCAGTTTTTCCCTTGAAACTAGTCTAACTCTCAACCTAAGCACTCAAAAAGCATCCTACAGCCCAGCACTTGCTCAGACCTTATAGCTAGCACTAATATACCCTGGCACTGATTGCCCAGCAGGTAAGGATCTTTATTCACCCCTCACCAACCAAGCAACTAAGCAGCTCACCCTACTATTCAGGCATGACCAAAGGGCAATTTCAGGTGTACTCTCCAGTCCAGCTGGTGAATCTGGGTATCCTGAGGCAATGTTATAACTGCCTCATGTACACAGACAACCTTCTCCTCCTACCACAAAACACTAACATATAAGAGAGATGCAATTATACAGCCAAACTGGAAGCTAAGCTGTCTCCACTCAAGACTGGAACAGACAGTCAAGAGGAGAAGGGTAACACTTGCACCACACCTCCAGCCACACGCAGACCTACTAAAATAGCACTGGCATAAAATACACATAAATACACAAAATCATACTCGGAGGCTCTAAATAAAAACCTGCAAAAGCATCAGAGACCTCAAAAGCAGACACCCAAACAACCTGCACCTCCCGTCAGAAACCAGACAACACATAAAACACAAAATCAGTGTGCCGCACAATCACAGTCCTTAAAGCAAAATAACATACCTAACACACTAGTAATAGGTGACTCTATAGTCAGACACACTGCCGTCCCACTCACTAGGCTGGACAAGCAGAAGGTTACTGTTAGCTGCCTGTCGGAAGCTAGAATCCACCACATAACACAAGCACTCAGGTCACTCCAAAACAAGTACAGCTATGACTCTGTCATTGTTCATGTTGGTGTGAATGACCTGAGATATACCTCCCTGGACTACATGAAAAGAGACATGGAAGAGCTCTCTGATCATGTAGCCCAGGCTGATATGACCCTGACCCTGAGTAGCATCTTGCTCTCACCAAGAATGATACCTCAGTATAAAGAAAAAATGATCAATTTCAACAATTGGCTAAGCTTCTGGTGTCATTCAGAGGGGATCCAGTGTCTGTCAGCCTGGGATGACATGCTCGACAAGCCACATTGCTTCACAGGAGACGGCTTGCACCTGTCACCCCTAGGCTTTTGAATACTGGCCAAGGCTCTTGCTGCTCCCATAGTGCCTTTTTAGGCAAGGCTCAGAAGTCAAACCCACCAACGTAAACAGCACAATTAACAAAAAACTGAGGGTTATGCTACTCAATGCCAGGAGTTTAAATCTCAAAATGCACGCGCTCGAAGCACTCCTCAGAATGGAGAACGTTGACATCTGTGCAATAACTGAAACCTGGTTCAAGCCTCCAGAGAGCACTCTAGCACTACCGGGCTGCAACTTATACCACACATTTCGGCCACAGAACACGGACTGAAACACAAAAGGAGGGGGTGTATCCATATTCATCAAGGATACCTACACCACCAGGTTAGTGGCACAGCATGATACCTCTGAGATCATCCATGTGCAACTAACATCGGGCAAATCTGCAATGCAAATTGTGGCCTGCTACAGATTGCCCTCCATGACCACCACTCCACCTTTCTGGAGACACTGGAAAACATGAAGGTCCTACCGAACACCCTGATATTGGGCGATTTCTATTACCCTACCATTCACTGGGAAAACTACTCGAGTACAAATTCCCAGGCCCAGCGCTTCCTGGAATTCATCAACTCAAATGCCCAGGATCAGCTGGTAAACTCCTCTACCAGAGGTGAAAACATATTGGACATGTTCATCACCAACATGGGCGACAGGTGTTTCACACCGGAGGTCAACCTGTCACTGGTTAGATCAGACCATAAACTAATCACTCTGGATGTCCACCCCCCCCCCCAACTAAGGAAACCACAGTAAAAAACTTTTCTAAAGCAAACTTCACATTACTTAAGACAGAGGTGGTAAGTTTCACAGCCCCCACACTAAAGGATAATTCTGCCCAAGATGCAGAAACCTTTACAAATGCACTCTATGAGCACCTACAAGGATGCATGGATCATGCCATCCCTAGCAAAACCAAGACTCACTCCTCTAAGAGAAGGAAACCATTTTGGTGGACCCCTGCCATAAACAGGCTATACAATAGAATGAGGAAACTAGTTCAGAAAAAAAGCAAATCCCAAGAAGGAAAGACATCCCTGATCAGTATCAGTAAGAAACTAAGGTCCCTCATGAAATCATCCAAGGCTAACTTCTAAAGAAAAATAGCCAAGGATTCAAAAGATAACCACAAAGCCTTCTTTAGCTATGTTAAGAATCTAAGTGGCAACTTGCAGATATGCACTGAACTAGTGCAAAATAGCACAAAATATACTGAACCTACTAATATTGCCAACATCCTGGCAGATAGATTCACTGCAAACTTCACCCCCCTCTCACCTCCAAAAGGGCCCACAACAATACCGGAAAAGCATAGTGTCCCAAAAATCACAGAAGCACAGGTGAAAGCAGCCCTTTCAAAAGCCAAAAACACAGCCTCAGTGGACCAGATGGTGTCCCAGGCTGCGTCTTGCACGAACTACAGAACGAACTAACCCCCCACCTAAACAAGCTGTTCAACCTCAGCCTCTCCACAGGCTACGTGCCCATAGAATGTAGCACAGCAACGGTTATTCCTCTCAACAAAGGAGGGGCTACAACTGACCCTGGTAACTATTGCCCCATAAGCCTGACTAGCCTGGTCTGCAAGGCTATGGACCGTATCATCATGGAACTCATTAACAAAGACATTGGGAACCTCCAAACACTTGACGCAACTGAGTATGGCTTTGTTAAGGGCAGATCATGCCTACTAAATCTGGTTGACTTCTTTGAGACAGTCACCAAGGCCATAGAAGAGGGAAAGGTGGTTCACACAGCCTACCTTGACCTTGCCAAGGCTTTTGACACCATTCATAACTCAGGTATTACAGAAAAACTCACCAGCCTGAACATAAACCCCTACGTCACGAGATGGGATGCAATCTGGCTTATAGACAGACAGAACTCACACGGTAAGAATAGCGGGCTCCAGGTCCATCTGTCAACCAGTCACAAGTGGTGTCTCGCAAGGCTCGGTCCTGGGACCCCTACTGTTTGGCATATACTTCTCAGAAGTACAGGCAAACACAGGAGGACTATGGCTAAACAAGTTCACTGATGATTGCAAACTGGGAGCCATAATTGACTTTCCGACTGACACTGACATCCTCCAAAAGGGCCTTACTGAGATGGACACCTGGTGTCAAAGTCATGGCCTCAAGCTAAATGCCAAAAAATGCATAGTCATCCCGTTTGGGAAAAACAAAACACCCACGAATTACCACATAGGTGGCAGCCCCCTTAATACAGAAGAGGTAATAAGAGATCTGGGGACCCAGGTAGATAGTAATCTCTCCTTTGACAATCATATTGCCAAAGTAGTTAGGAAATCCTTCTATGTGGCCCATCTAATTACTAAAGGGTTCGCATCAAGAAATAAAGATGTTATAGTGCCCCTCTGCTCGTCACTCATTAGACCCATCATAGAGTACAATGCCCCATTTGGGATGTACCTCACAAGGCACTTCCAACAGCTGGAAAGACCACAAAAGTACCTCACCAAGAGGATTTCTGGCCTCAAACATATGTCCTATGCATCCCGACTGAAAAATCTCCGACTGTACTCAGTGGCATATCGCTTACTCAGAGGTGATCTCTGCCTGACTTACAAAGCCATGTCCAACTCAGAACTGATGGACATGCTCCACCTAAAGAAATCCAAGTCACTGCGAGCCACGCGCTCTAGTGAGCTAAACCTCACCACAACAATAAATAGAACATGCAGGAGGGATAGATTCCTGTCACAGAGACTCCCCATGCTTTGGAACAAAATTCCAAACTACATCAGGCAGAGCCCCTCACTAACACTCTTTAAGAGAAACCTTGACGAGTGGATTGGTAACAGAAAATACACTCCTGGGATCACTTCATTGACTCTGCTTGACAGAGGATCAGTTAATTAATCAATGGGGCGGTGAAAGCCAACACACTCTGGCTAGGCTTATAAATGCTCTCGGGCAGATAGCCTAGTACCTACCTATGAACCTATGAACCTATTTATATAACAGAAAAAGCTGGTCTGGCTTGCTTATCTCATTCACTCCAATGGAGCTCAGCAAGTTTGCACTGTAACTTCCAATGGCCGGAGCTTAAGCCTTTTGTCAGAATCAAATTATGTTTTCACATTTCAAACAAATATTCATATCTCTGGAACAATAGGGGTTATGAAAGAAATATAAATGCAAACTCTTCAGCACAAACTATTTTTATAATGGTGGTATTCTTTAGGTTCTAGGCCTTAAACTGAATTTTATAAGTCACAGTAAACACAGTAACTATTACATTTGTAATAGTTTGTAAACAACTTACAATATCTCAGTGATCGCTCAAATTACACACATACTGTCATTAACATTTTATTCAACTATCTGAGATCATTCATATGAGGCTGAGGCGTTATGCCTGTGTTACTTGGCTGTTGATATATTTAGACAAATGTGAAAATTATATCTATATAAATTAATATCATAAAACAACAATTAATATCTATTTGCCTGCACTAGACAGAAGTCAAATATTAATGCAGTTGAGTTTGTCATTGTGTAAGCTTTAAGATGAAATCTTTTAAAATCTTGTACATAGTATGGTTTTGGAATTATTAATGCAAATATGATGAACAGGCAATATTTAACACCTAGAGGCATCAGTAGGAGTTAACTACAGATGCACCTGGAAGCGTCACTCGGATATAATGAGATCAGTGGTGTAGGGTTGCATTAGCTCCTCTAGTCTGCTGGGTACGTGGGTGTGTTACTAGATGGTGCAACCTGGCAGAAATGTGCCAGCTGTTTATATGGCACAGAAGGAGGGCCTCATGTCAAGTTGCCTGCCTGGGGACATGAAGCAGGATGCTGGTACCACCAGATGTGTGGGAAGGTGATGTCTTATTGGGATCTCTGACAATATCAGCACCTAGAATATGTCACGTACTGAGCCACTAACACAGTGTTGTCTACTATTATGTTACCCAAGATGACATGGTCCAACCATGACCCAAGAAATCCTGATGCCATCTGGTGCCTATATGCCCAGTGATATTTGGCAAGCATACAATAGCATGTCCCATCAGTCTCATGAGCAACCTAAGGTCCCTGATGGCCACACATATACCTGACAAGAGGTTCTTCAAGTGGTTCAGATGTTTGATAGCATACTGGACAACCCAGACCACCCCCCCATACATACAGCCTTGGTGATGTCTTCTAGCTTCCTTTGTACCATCTTGGGCAGAGTATGTACACAATCACATCTAAATGCATGAGGCAACACACACACACACACACACACACACACACACACACACACACACACACACACACACACACACACACAGACACACACACACACACACACACACACACACACATATATATATATATATATATATATATATATATATATATATATATATATATATATACATACCTGTAATAGGATACCTACCAATATATTTGTCATACATTATGGATTAGATATGATCAACACAACTGGTAATGTAATCGGTCTACAAAAATGCTACTGCTGACTTATACACACTGTGGCATTGTCTGTCCCACCCATATACAGACAATGGGCAGAAAGAACACCAAGGCTAACGTAAAGTTCCAAGGCTGGAAGCAGATGTCTGGGCGAACTAGTCCACGTAAACAAATCCAATGTCTGTTAAAAAAGGAATTTATTGAATCCAATTAAAAAATAATAAAAAGTCCCTGGATGCTCACATACGATAAGCACTTTCGATTAAATCTTCTTCAGATCGTAAATAAATTATTCGAATTTAGTTCTAGTAAACTGGGAATTACAACACGTTCTTCATCCCAACAATCCATGGCATGAATATATCCTTTATTATGGACATTTTGTTGATGATTTATTTATATTATGGCAAGGAAAGATCAAACAATTTGAGCAGTTTAAAACTTTCCTTGATTCCACTACAACATTCTTAACATTCACAGCTAGTCATTCCAAAGAAAGAGTCAGTTTCCTTGATGTCAACATTATTCTCAATGGAACAGGAACTCTAGATATGGAATTACATAGGAAAGAAATGTAGAGGAATCACTACTTATTAAAAAGCGGTATGCACCCTAGGCATATTTCTAAGAACATCATGTGCAATGAGGCTAAAATAATTAATAAGCGTTGTAGTCAGAAGGATACACAAGATAAAGAAGTTATATTTTTGCAGAAAAACCTGGAGGAGAGAGGTTATAAAGATCAAGATCTGAAGCTTACTGACAATAATGAACAAAACAGCAATATGGATTACAAGGATGGAATTAGACTATTAACTTATAGCTCTGACAACCATCAAATCCAAGATGTGATAAAACAATTTTGACCTGTACTAACACAAGACCCACTATTGAAGGAAATAGTGGGAGATAGACCAAAATTTGGATATAAGAACAAAAATAATCTAAAAAGGTTACTATGTAACACCCATGGAAATGGTATAAATCAAATAGAAGGCCGCAAAGGAACATTCAGATGTGGTCATTGTATTTCTTGTCCATTTATAGATAGTAGTAAACAATTTGAAAATTTGAGAACAAAGAAGACCTACACTTTCAATGTTAAAGCCACGTGTATTACCACCAATGTAATCTACTTAGCTACATGAAGTCCTGTCCATCTTTTTACGTGGGGAAGACTAATCAAATGTTTAAGAAACGAATACAAAGACATCAAAGGGATATCATCAACAATGATCCCCATAATGCATTGGCAAAGCACATTAGCAGCCACAAAGACCATTCATTTGTGTTTAAAGCTATGGAGGTTGTATATTCATGTCTAAGGAAAGGAGACATAGAGAACATCACAGAGATGAGAGAAACTAAATGGATAATCAGTTTGCAAGCTGACCAACCACCAGGTCTAAATAGCATTATTCCGATAAAACCTATTCTGAAGATGAGAAGACCTACCATAACTTGCGTGAATATGTGGGAGAGTATTAAGTGTGCGTGGAAGAAAACATCGAAACGTCCTTTATTTTTTTATCATGAAGGTGGTCTCTATTACTTATATTAAATTGTTTGTTTTAACTTGAGATCAAGTCCTATCCGTAATTATATACATCAATCCTTTTGTTTGGTTAATATTTCAGTTTACTATGATTTTTTTCTACCTAAATTAATAACTAAGCGACATCTTTGGTGATGCAGATATTATGAGAAGGAAGAAGCTAATGACATTTTTATCTGTTTCGCAACTTCATGCTTACTGTGTAGTTTTAGCAGTAATAATGATTAAGGAGGAGTTAATTCAATGCCATCATGACAAAGATTGTGTGAAAACTGATTTTCATAGTAGGATGAAGTTGTCTCCCATTTGTGGAGAGAAAGTATTAACATCTGGCCATTATGGATAAGGCTTATGTCTGTATTCAAAATATAGAAATGGCCTTTGTCTCTCCCATGTGAATAGAACTCTAGTTTCTAGTAGAAGGATCATTGCAAAGATTTGATGCAGTGCCAATACTCATCTGTTAGCAATTCTTGGCTGCCAATGAGAAGAAAGAGATGAGTAGTTTTTGTCGGGGATGTGCGCCAAGCCCCGCCCATATGCTGTTGATTGGACATTAATGTTACCTATGGTCCTATAACAAATGCAGAAATCCTAGTAATCAGGACAACGTTAACTTGTGGCTGTAAAACATCAAGCCCAGGAATATTTCCTTTTCCATCAAGTATGCGTGTCACCCTTAGTGAATAGTGCAGTATAAGTTTAGTAAAGCTGCCATTTGGGAATCACACCATGTCTTACTGCGATGATAGATCACGCATTTTTACAAGATGATCACTGCTTGGGTTCAACAAATATTTCAACATGAAAATTATATTTTGATTGGTTTCTCTCTAGCAAGCTCCTGCTGAAAGTTTTCCTATGCAAGAACCAGATAGAATCCAATATTATAAAATATGCTAAATATTAACGAAAGAAGGGAGCGACAAGCTATTCAACTTAGTTATAATTTTGATTGGTCAAAACGGATTATTGCAGTCCATTATTGGTTGTGCTTTCTCAGTTATTTTGCATATTTGTCAAAGGAATTACCACCATGATCAACAAAGGGGTGTGGCTTAAGCGCAAATTCCTATTGTTAATACCAGCTCAGAGAGAGAAGAATTGCCGAGCTGACATTGGTTGCTATTACAGTGAATTTGCATATTAGTTAACAATGTCAATGCAAACAAATTAAAGGTGGGATTCAACTATGAAAGCTTCTGATTGGTAGTATAAATTAAAAGAGACGTGGAAGGAAGAGAAGTTACTGGTTATTTGCACTTTGCAAGCTTTTATTGGCCAATTGAATGTTAAAGATCCTGTATAAAAGCAAGACTGTCCCTATTTTATTTACAATCTGAAGAATATTTAATCGAAAGCGCTTATCGTATGTGAGCTTCCAGGGACTTTTTATTATTTTTTAATTGGATTCAATAAATTCCTTTTTTAACGAACATTGGATTTGTTTATGTGGACTAGTTCGCCCAGACATCTGCTTCCAGCCTTGGAACTTTACGTTAGCCTTGGTGTTCTTTCTGCCTAAGTTTGTGTTTTTTCCTGTTGGATTGGCAGTTTCACCACAGCATTTGGGAGATTTTCTTGTTCATATACAGACAATGGTACTTATCTGTGCATATTTGTGGTGTACTGATTCTTATAAGAATGATGTGCATGTTATAACAATGACTTGACTTTTTCCTTTCTCACTTCTGAGAGTTGGGCATTATTGAAGTACATGAAACAATATCACGCTAACATTTTCCATTTTGCTATGGCACACTGCAATCCATGAGAGCATATGACTCATTCTTTAACATCATCTGTCCACCTTCATTTCTATTTCTCTCTCTTTTTTTCTGTGTTTCTCTTGATCATGTTCTTCTTACTTTGCTTTATACAATCAACACAGCCAATCTTTTTTCTCTTGTGATTTGACCAAAATATCTTAGTTTCTGTTCAGCAATCACACTTACAAGCTGGAATATTGTCTGAAGCTGTCTCAGGATTGATTTATTTGAATGATATTCTCCATATAAGCTTCAAAATGTTGCCATACCCATGCATTTTAAAGGCTTCTATCTTTCTAAAGTTCTTCTTGAGTGCCCAACAATCACACCCATACATTGCAAATGGAGAGGTTAATGTTTTGAGTAGTCTCAGCTTGGTATCTTTTTTTAGACTGTGATCTTTCCAAAGCTGGGTGACCAATGTGATGTTTGATCCTGACACACCTAACCTAGCCTGAATTTATTTGCTACAGTCTAGATTTACGTTTATAGAACCTACTGGCAAATAAATTAGCTGCAACTTTACACCTCTCTCCCCTCCATCTGTCCCTCAAGATATACCTGAAACTGGCTTGCCATCAGCTATCACATGAGACCAAGTCCTAAAAGTGGTATCCAAAGGTAAAAATACTGCATTAAGTGCATTGGTGGGCCCTGAGAATAACCCTGGATGCATCCTAAATAGCATGAAGCATGCTTTAGCTACACATCCAACAACAACGTTTAATCTCAGCTTCCATACAGGTTTTGTACCAAGTGAATGGAGAACAGCTACAGTCATTCCCTTACATAAGGGAAGACCTTCTACAGATGCAGACAATTACAGACACATAAGTCTGACCAGCCTTATTTGCAAAGCCATAGAAAGACTCACCATGGAACTAATCAGTCCGGACATAGGGAACCTTCAAACACTGGACCCATCTCAGTTTGGTTTCATCAAGGGTAGGTCATGCTTATACTACCTGGTGGATTTTTTTTAAAATGTCACCAAAGCAATGGATGAAGGCAAAATAGTACTTGCTGCATGCCTCAACCTGGCCAGAGGCTTTTGACGCAATTTCCAACTCAGGCATAGTAGAAAAGTTAAATAAATTGGGAATAAACCCATATGTCACCTGTTGGATTGCCAACTGGTACACATATAGGATGCAGGAAATAAAAATAAGGGCTATTACTTCTACAAAGAGACCAGTCACCAGTGGAGTCCCCCAGGGTTCTGTGCTGGGACCTCTACTGTTTGGTATCTACTTTTCTGATGTAAAAACCAATACCAAATGGACCTGGCTGACTAAGATTGTAGATGACTGCAAGCTAGGAGCAGTCATTGAATCCCCGAATGACTTAGCCATCCTGCAAGTAGGTTTGTCCCAAATAAATAACTGGTGCCAAAATTATGGACTGAAACTAAATTCCAAAAATACATTTTTGTATCCTTTTGGGAAGTCATCTATCCTAGGGCGCTACCACATTAACATTAGCCCCCAAGAGTTGACCCTGTTGTTCACGGTTTGGGAACTTCAGTAGACAGTGACCTATCTTTTGACCAAAATGTGTCCATTGTTGTAAGAAAGTCCTTCTATATTGAACAGCTTATAAATAAAGGGATTATGTCCTCATTATGACCGTCATTATTAATAATGCTTCCTTTGGCATGTATCTGTCCAGACACATGCAACAAATGGAATGCCTACAGAGATACTTTACAGAAAAGGATACAAGGCCTAAACAACGTGTACTACATGGACTGACTCAAAGCTCTGTCACTACTGTATACTCTGTATCCTACAAACTGCTAAGAGGTGACCTGTGTATGGCATACAAGGCATCCTCTGACCAAATACTGATGGATTTACTGCACATCAGCAAGTCAGATGGCATCAGAAATACTAAGTCTAGGGATTAAACCTCTTCTGCAACATCAACAAAATGGTTTGGAGGGACAGGTGTATTTTCTGGAAGATACCACTACTGAGGAACAGACTGTCCAGCCACATAAAACAAAGTTCATCTCTGTCCATATTCAAGCTCAACTTGGATCTATGGATGGGAAACAGAAAATTTACCCCAGGACTTCCCCCTGTACTACTAATGGACAAGGGCAACTACTAAATGCTTTATATTGTGCATGGATCCCCTCAAATTATCCATGGTATGATCCCATTTATTCCCATTAGGAGTAATATATAAATATTAAGTTGTCTATCTCTCCTTCATTCTTGCTGGTTGGGTTCAGAGCCAATCCTCGGCTCCGACTCGGCCATCTTCAAAAGCTCGAGACCTGCATACTGGCTTGAGGCCACCCTATATCCCATGATACCTGGCGCTAGATACCCAGAACTCGTTTGCCGCTTCTGCTGCGAGGTTGTCTTACTGGCTCAGGTCATATATTTTATTATTATTATCTTTTTTTGATAAAAAAACTAATAGGTCTAGTGTAGTTTGTTAATCATAGTATACTATCTTTCTTGGGGTAGCTTTGTTTAGGTATATATCTTTTCCTTACCTGTATTCCCTTTCCCTTCAGAAAACTCGTTTCAGTTAAAGAGTCCCCTCCCCTCTCTTTTCTGAAGTAGCCGTTTAAGTTAGAGGCTAACCTATTTTTTCCTTTAAAAAAAAAAAAAAAAAATATATATATATATATATATATATATATATATATATATATATATATAGTTAGTATTTACTTAGTTTAGTCTATTTGTTGTTGTTAGACTATTGTGTGTATCCTTGACTGTTTTTGGGTGTGGTAATTTGTGTGTGTGTTATAGTTACTATACTCAAATTGTTATAGTTGTGTTTTTTTGTCTGGTATTCCCTTCTTTAGCTATGTCTAAGGATACCAAGGTGTCCGGATTCAAGAAGTGTGATTCATGCTGTCAGAAAATGTCTCTGACAGATGGTCACACTTCTTGTGTCTATTGTCTCGGCACCGTGCACCTGCAGGACTCTTGTTCGGTTTGCCATGCTTTCAGTCCAAGAGTCCTGCAGGAGCGTAGGAATAAATTAATCCTACGGGGTTTGCTCAGACCTGAGGAGTGACCGGCTAAGACTCAGCCCGTGAAGTCCTCCAAGCCACCTAAACCTTCAACTCCCAGTTCGGAGCTGTCGTTAGGTGAAGCTGCTACTTCTGCCTCGGTTCCAGCTGGAACCGATGTGCCTGCCTCTCAGTCGGTTCCGACACGCACTTCGGAGCCGGCAGGGAGTCGAAAGAGATCTAGGTCTCCCTCCCTGGAGTCGATACGCTTGGCTCCGAGGTCTCCTCTGCTCCAATCGGAGCACAGTCATCGGTCCTCCCACTCTTCTCGGTCATCGAGATTGTCAGATCACGACTTGGAGAGAGTGGTCATCAGGCTTTTGAAATCGCAGGCCCTAGCAAAAATGTTGTCCAGCCCCCCTCAACAGGGTTCGGCTCCATCCTTGTCTGCAGTCATTCCTCCTCTGACTCCTCCCTTGAGTTCAGAGCTGGAGATCGTTGGGGTTCGAATCGTGGAACCGTCGGCACCGATACCTTCTCCTTCGGTTCCGTCGTCGGCTCTGATCACTTCCTTGGTACCGTCCTTGGAGGGATCTGGGCACCGAGACTCCATTGTCAGCTCCGAGGGGGCGAGTGGCATCGGACACTTGTCAGACCCCATTCTCCCCCTCGGAGCTTTGGCACAGGTGAGCTTGGCTCCTACATCGGCTATGGAGCCATCCCCCTCGGTGCAGAGAGGGATTCCAGTCACTTTGGAACCAGAGCCTTCTCAGCATCTGAGCAGGGATGCCTTCGAAGTCATGGGGAGTGTGCTGGCCCCTGAGTCAGCCCCATGATCATCCCCTTTGGCTCCTCCCACTATGGTGCCTGCGCCTGCCTCTGCCCCTCCTCCAGACCCCAAGTGTGGGGAACCAATGCTCCAGGGCACCCCTTTGGGTGTATCTTCCTCTTCCGAGGCCTCCCCTGATCATTCAGATGAGCTACCTCATAAGAGGAAATGCAAGAGGAAGCATGTTGACTCCCCTGAGTCTGTCACATCAGATACCGACTTAGAGGATTCAGAAGGGTCCCCGAGGTCCCCCTCTGAAGATGTCTCATTCTCAGACATCCTTGAGATGCTTAGACAGAGGGGGAACTGGTCTACCATTAGCCCTTCTGAGGATGAGTCAGTATTCCTGGATGCATTTGGATCCCGACCTTCCACCTGCTGGGTGTCTCAGCCTTTCGACCCACTCATGTCTGTGGTGGCTCGGAAGATGTGGTCAGCTCCAGACACAGTGGAATCAACCCCTAGAAGACCTGCAAAATTCATAACTGCACCACAAGACAAACAGTTTTTGACCAAAGGTGTTCCCGTTGATGCCATGGTGGTAGCGGCGGCCACAAAGAAGGAGTTGGCTGAAACTTCTTCATCTGTCCATCCCCCTAACAAAGAGTCCAGGACAATGGACAGATATGGGAAGTGGATGTTCTCTTCAGCGACCTTCTCCATGAAGTCTCTGAATTATTTGTGCCACTTTACCTGTCTTCAAAGGGATCTCCTTAAAGAGTTTGGAGATACCCTCCAAGATCCATCAGCTGAGGGGTCCCAGGTTAAGGCAGCCTCCCAGCTGGCCACTCTTAATTCAGTGGTGAACTCCTCCATGAGGCTCATTTTTTATGCAGCTGATGGTGCGAGTAGAGCCACAGGCACAGGCGTCGCCCTAAGGAGGCACGCTTGGATGCGGCTTTGCAACTTTGCGGAACCTTTCAGAGCATCTTTCACAAACACCCCCTTTGATGGTTCCTCTCTCTTTGGATCACAGGTGAAGGACACTCTTACCAGGTGTGAGCAGGAAGGCAAGACTCTCTCTGCTGTGGGAGAGTATTTTTCCACTCCTTCCAGACCATATCCCAAGGGTCAGAAGAGTGGAAAGATGTGGTTCCAAAAATCCCAGGGAGCCTTGCCAGACACACATGGTGAGTTCCCATCCAGGGGCAGAGGAGGAAACAATAACAGACACCGCCCTCGTGGCAGAGGGGGTCCACAAAACCAGGGCAGCAGAGAATCCTTCTCCGACAAGTCCTTCCAGCATCCCTGAAGGGTTGCCCGGCTGCCCACCTCTGGAGGCAGTCGGGAGAAGATTATCGCTATACCCAAGAGCCTGGCAAGACATAACACAGACAAATGGGTATCGTCTGTTATATCCGGAGGCTACAGAATTCCCTTTGTTTGCACTCCCTTGTTGTTAAACAAGTCCCTTCCAGATGTTCCACCCAATCTAAGGGATCAAGCAGTTCAAGAAGTTTCAAAACTGCTAAGAAAAAGGGCCATCCAGCAAATCCCAGCAGACCAGCAAGGATCCAGAATTTACTCAAGGTTGTTTTTGGTACCAAAAAAGACAGGGGATTGGAGACCCATTCTGGATCTCAGCAGACTAAACAGGTCTGTTCAAAGAATGAAGTTTTGGATGGTCATGCTACAGTCCATTTTACCCTTTCTGGGTCAGGACAATTGGATGTGCTTCATAGATCTTCAGGATGCGTACTACCACATCAAAATGGACAGGCGCTCCAGAAGATTCCTCCGCTTCTGGCTGGGAGCCAGCCATTATCAGTTCAGAGCTCTGCCCTTTGGTCTCACCACAGCCCCCAAGGTGTTCACCAAATGTATGGCAGTAGTTACCACTCACCTGAGACGGCAAGGACTCCAGGTGTTTCCATATCTAGATGATTGGCTCCTCACTGCTACCACCAGGCACCACCTTCTGCGAGCCAGAGACTACGCAATCCAGACTTGCTCCAGACGAGATATCACAATAAATTTAGAAAAATCTGCATTGTCGCCCGGTCAATCACCTTTATAGGCGCAAATTTAAATACAAAAGACAGGTCAGCCATCCTTCCATCAGACAGGGTGTTAGTCATTCGCCGACAGGTGCAGGTCTTGTTAGGATGCAAGAGAATTCAAGCCAGGTTCGTCCTCCAAACCCTGGGTCTCATGGCAGCAGCAATCATACTCATCCCTCTGGCTTGTTTTCACATGAGGATCCTCCAGTGGCTTCTTTTTACCCAATGGTCCTTCCAGCAGCTTCCCATGTCTCACATGATTATTATCACAGAAGCATGCAAAAAGCACCTTGCATGGTGGATGGTCTCCACATCAGTGCCCCAGGGAAGACCATTTATACTTCCCCCTCCAGTTGCTACTGTGACCACAGATGCCTCCCTGATTGGGTGGGGGGGGGCATTATCAGGGCAGAACAGTCCAGGGCACCTGGCAACCTCAAGAGTACCATCTGCACATAAACGTCTTGGAGATGAGGGCCGTGCTTTTAGCGTTGCAAGCTCTTCAGGACTCTCTTCCTATCAGGACCATTGCAATTCAAATGGACAATATGTCAGTCGTGTGGTACATCAAGCAGGGCAGAACCAGGTCCTACCCCCTATGTTGAGAAGCACTCAGACTCTGGCAGTGGGTGATCTCTTCCCAACAGTTTCTGACCACAACGCACATCCCTGGGAGATCCAATGTCATAGCAGACAGGCTGAGCAGAGCAATTCTCATGCCTTACGAGTGGTCTCTGAATCAGGTAGTGATGGACCAAATCTTCCGCAAATGCGGACAGCCTTGCTGTGACCTCTTTGTCACCCTCTTCAACAGCAAGTGCAGCAATTTCTTCTCTCTCCTCCCACTTCCAGGACATTCCCCCAGAGACGCTCTAGTCCACGATTGGTCTCAGGGACCTCTGTATGCATTTCCTCCTTTTCCCCTAATCCCCAAGCTGATACAGAAAGCTACCATATTGGGCTGCAAAATAATTCTCATTGCTCCTTACTGGCCTCGAAAAATATGGTTCCCATTCCTGCATCACCATCTTCTCAAGCAGCCTTGGATTCTGGACCCAGTTCCAGACCTTCTGATCCATCAATCGGGCGGGCTGCACCATTCCCTACAATCTCTTCAGCTCACTGCTTGGTTGCTCCACTTCCAACCTTCACCAGGCTTCCTGATATCTCCCACTCTGTGCGTGAAATCATTTTATCATCGCACAAGTCTACCACTAGAAAAACTTACGCTAGTAAGTGGAAACGTTTTTCGTCCTGGGCAGAGGGTAAGAGTATAGACCCCTTTTCAGCCCCTTTACACCACATATTGGAATTTCTTGTGGAACTCTTTCATGCTGGGTCCGCTTCTGCTACAATTAGAGTTCAGTTAGCTGCAATTTCAAATTTTCACATTGGCCTGTCGGGAAGTAATATAATGTCTCATAAGCTTTGCAAAGCTTTCCTCAAAGGGACCACTCTGCTCAGGCCCCCAGTGAGAGATCCTCCTCCTCCGTGGGATCTAAATTTGATTCTAGCTTCTCTAATTTTGCCCCTCTTCGAACCTGCAGCTTTTTGTTCTTTGAAGTTTTTATCTTGGAAAACCCTCTTTCTGGTAGCGATTACTTCAGCCAGAAGAGTTTCAGGACTCCATGCTCTTTGTATCCGTCCTCCATACCTAGTGTTCCACAATGACAGGGTTGATCTCAGGACAAATCCTTCCTTCCTTCCCAAGGTCTCTTCTGAGAGTAACTTGAATCAGTCCACTGACCTTCCTGTGTTTTTTCCCAACCACTCCAACAGGGCAGAATATAAGTTGCACCAGTTAGATGTTCACAGGCAACTGTGCTTTTATTTGCATAGGACTAAGGACATCAGAAAATCGGACCAGCTTTTCCTTTCTTATGCTGAGGGTAAACAAGGTCTACCAGTCTCAAAAGTAACCTTATCCAGGTGGTTTTCTATTATCACATTTATCTATCAGCTAAGGAATAAAGAATTGCCTGTTAAACCAAATGGTCACTCCACCAGAGCTTTAGCCACTTCTGTGGCTTTTCAGGCTAGGTTGCCCATGGAATCTATTTGTGCAGCGGCCACATGGGCCAACCCTCATACTTTCATTTCACATTATAAGTTGGACATGGTTTCCAGGGGCAGAGCTGATTTTGGTTTCACTGTTCTGAGGAGTTTGTTCCAATGAGCCACCCAGGATTTTAGGTGCTAGGGACGCTGTCCCAACCAGCAAGAATGAAGGCGAGATAGACAACTTAACATAAAGAAGTTATGTACATACCATAATGTTCCATGTTAGTTGTCTCCTCTCGCCTTCTTTCTTGCGTCCCACCCTCCATCCCCCTATCCTAGTAGACTGAGAAGAGTTCTGTATGGTTTTTCACTGGCTGAGTCTTCTCTGGCTATTCATTTTTGTCTAGTAGCCTTTCTGGAGGTTTTATATATTCCAGGATAGGATCCTTTCCTTATTATGTCTGCAATTAGACTTACCAAATGAGATCTGGGTATCTAGCGCCAGGCATCATGGGATATGAGGTGGCCTCGAGCCAGTATGCAGCTCTCGAGCTTTTGAAGATGGCCGAGTCAGAGCCGAGGATTGGCTCTGAACCCAACCAGCAAGAAAGAAGGCGAGAGGAGACAACTAACATGGAACGTTATGGTAGGTACATAATTTCTTTTTATCAACCATGGGATGGGTAAGGCTAATCTCTAATCAAATGGGATAGAGTAATTTGAGCACAAAAAGGGAAACTGGCTAGGTTTAAAATAGCCCTCAAGGGCAGGTAGCCTAGTACTTACTTATGAACCTATGTTAAAACCTAAGTATTTAAAAGTACTCACTTGCTCAATGTGCCCTCCATGGCAATATGTGGTGAGTGCTTCATTTTGTATTATTAGTGCCATGGTTTTTATTTTTTTACATTCTTGAGATGTTTTTCAAAGGAATAGTCTGAGACTTTGGTTGATTTATCTCCTTCTTGTTGCAATGAGGGCAATATTAAAATATAAAAATATTATAAAATGTAAATTATTAAAATTCCTATTGTTTATTTGAAAACCAGTCATATCCAGTTCATCCATGAAATTTCACATCACTTCCTCTTATATGAGTTGAAACACTTAGGTGAAGTTAAGCACATTTGCTGTACCCCATTTAGAATGTGCTTTATTCTAATGGCACTTATTGGTGTATGTACAGGTATCTGACAACTCAAATAAAACAATTGTTTATACCCATATGCTTTAATACATTCAACAACTTTTAGTGATTCACAGAGTCATGGGCTTTCTTGTAAACAAATGCCATACAGAGAGGCTGACTGACTTCTCTGACTATATCTCAGATTATTTGGAGGTTAAACACTTGGCCTCTATAGTCTTCACCCTTCCTGAAACCACATCAGTTATTTGGCTAGCTCTCATTCTGATAATGGCATAATGTGCTTGAGAAAGACTCATAAGAGTATTTTGCTGGCATGGCAGATCAGTGATATTGTCCAGTAGTTGGGACAGTCTTTTGCTTCCGGTCTTTTTGGAAATGGCATAAAAACTGAGTTAAACTAGTCCTTTGGCCATTGTCCTGTCTGTAGAATCCTATTGCAAAAGTTGGTGAAAAAATCTACTGATCTGTTATTTCCAGCGTTAATAATCTCAGGAAGAAGAGGCTATCAGTACCACATGCCTTTTGATTGGGAAGGTGTCTAATGGCATTGTGAATTTCAGTGTTCAATATGATGAGTTCTAATTCATTTGAAGGTTCAAATGAATCTTCCTCTTTCTTACTGTAATATAACTCTTCTGTAAACTCCATCCAGCATCAAATGATATAACCTAGGTTGCTCAGTAATCTTCTGTTACCATTTTTGATGTTTCTTTGTCTTGGCTTAAATCCAGCTCTTGACTTAAATCCAGCTCTTGACCTTTTGAAAATATCATATGCTTTACACATATTGTTGTTCGTCAACCTAGCTTCAGCATCTGCACATTGCTGCTCTAGCCATGCAGCTTTGTCTTTATATACTTGCCGCTGCACTTCAGTATCATTCTGCATTCTGGGGATTGATGTTTATATTTCCTTAAGCTCCTTCTTACCTCCAGTTTCTCAGCCTCCTATAAAATCCAGGGTTTGTTTATTGCACAGCCTACTCTTTCCAGTATGTTTGTAGTGTCTTCCATAATTGTCTTGAAATGCCTCCATTATGCTTATACTTCTCTTCCTTCATTTTACAACAATTTTATCATTTCCATCCTATTATTAATTTTTTTTGTAGGAGTATGTTTGGTTGTGTCATGTTCTAATTTCTCCAAGTTAAAAACTCGGGTGGAGTTAAGAGATTTTTGATAACGTATACTGGAGCAAAAGGTGGCCCTAACCATATTATGGTGTGATGCACAATCTGGGACCAGATATGATGTCAAGGTTCTAGCACTTTTAAACCAATGTCTTCACACTAAAATACAGTCACCCTGATATTTCTTGTTGAGATCCAAGTGTACCGCTTTTAAGGTGGATGTTCAAACACTGTGTTGGTAACCACCAGATTATTATCCCAACAGAAGTCTAATGATTAATGTTCATCATATTGATCACTGCTGCAGTAGCCTTAGCTATATGGGTTATATCCTGCCAAGGATATAACAGCTGGCAGCTTCAAAAAAACTTCAGCCACCTTCCATGTGCCCAACCCATCAGCAAGCTTGAGCTGAATAAAAAGACAGGTTTGGGTGCTAATATCTTCAGAGATTTCCTGCCATCAAAGAGTACTCTCCTGTGAGGCTTTTGAGGATCGACAGTTGGCTTGTTCATAGGTAAGTACTAGGTAATTGGTCTGCAGGCCATTTCAAACCCAGCCAAATACCCTATTCAAAAGTCCCCTCTAGCCTTATGGAGACCAAGCCAAGATAGACTGAGAGAGAGTCTGAAGCTACCCTTCCAATTATCTAGGTTTTCCTTGAAAGTGGCAAAGGTTCTACTCTGCTTGACATGTAGTTGAGGAATATGTTCAGATATGAATCTATCACGGCAATGGGTCTTATTTATCTGATGATGAATGTTTAGTTTCTTTAAATGCGTATTTGATGTACCATTAGTTCTGCAAAGGAATAGGAGATCAAATAGTGCTGGATCTTTCATGGCATGAATGGCAAGACATAGATCTCCACAGAGGAGTCTGCAAGAGACTGAATACAGAGAAACGGCTGACATTCTTTCCATTTTTAACAAAGAATTTTGAGGCCACTGAACTTTTTCTATGAATCTCTGAGATCTGTCAAGATTTGGTGACCAGCCACTGTTCTACTGTGACCTCCAGATCAATCTGAGGTACCTGCTTTTAACAAAAATAAGTACCTCTTTGCTCTGTTGTTGCACTTTTTTACTCTATTTTCACTGTATTTCTGCATATCTCTGCATATTTAACTGTTTTTGCTGCTTATTGCACTTTGCTCTAAATATAGCACAGTCTAGACTCAGTTTTGCTGGATCTAGGTCTGTTTGTTTTATCTGAGCACTAAAATCCAGCTATCTTTTGTTGGAGAGGGCCTCCTTGCAATCTTGTGGCATGAGATTGCAGTCGAGGACCCATCTGATTCAAGGTTGTTGGACCAGGGCTCAGTGTTGAGCTTTCCAATTGCTTAATTGGTTTAAAAAAGGTTTCTCTTAGCTGCTATACAAGCCCCACATTTGCACGAGTTTGCACTTATTTTAAATAAGCTACACAAGTTTTGGCAACCAACCACTATTCTACTGGGACCTTCATATCAGTCTGAGGCATCTTCTGCTTTTAAATGAAAAATACCTGTTAGCTGTTTTTTTGCACTTTTTTATTGTATTTTCCTTTTATTTCTATATATTTCTGCATTTTTAACTGTTTTTGCTGCTTAATTGATCTTTGCTCTAGCTATAGCACAGTCTAGATTAAGTTTTGCTGGATCTAGGTCTGTTTGTTTTATCTGAGCACTAAAATCCAGCTATCTTTTCTTTGAGAGGGTCCCCTTGCACACTTGTGGCAGGAGAGTGCAGTCAAGGACCAGGGCTCAATGATGAGCTTTCCAGCTGGTTAATTGGTTTGAAAAAGGTTTCTCTTAGCTGCTATATAAGCCCAGCATTTGCACAGGTTTGCACAACATGCACCATCGCACACCATCACTCACTAAAGGGTGATTGCAGATACCCATGGCTGTTAGAGACACAAACTTTTTAGCTAGTTAATTTTCCCTTAGTCAACTGCTTGTGCTCTATTGGTGGTATCTCGTGGTTGTTACTCATTGCTAAGAGAAACTTTCAGAGAAGCTTCTGTGGTATCACACAAGTCCCACCCATTAAGCTCGTCGAAGACTGGACATTTTTCATCTGTCCACCAACCTCAGCTGGTCATTTCTGTCCTCTCGCTCTTACTGACCGCACTATTGTACCCTGCACTATGGATGGATGATTTTCCACCATTTCTTCAGCCAGCCTAGTTGACTTGGGCATCCTGAGACAATGTAGCAATTGTCTCATGTACATGTACAACCAGCTTCTCCTAATTCATACAGTTTCAGTACATGAGAGATGCATCTATATTAAGAACCTAGAATCCAGGCTGCCTCACTCACTAGACAGTACACTGGACACAAAGCAGGTTGTCAGCTTATACACCTCATTTCCTCCACCAGCCACACTACCAGTGCCTAAACCTACATATGCAGAAGTCCTTACCAGTAACCTACCTAAAGATCAAAGACCTCCCAAACACAAACACACTTCACATAATACAGCCTCAGTAGACCACAGTACACATAAGAACCCATGCACCCATGTCTCAGTGAACAAGCCCATAAGGCATAACACTAAATCTAACATCTTAGTCATAGGTGACTCCATTATGAGATACACAGATGTCCAGCTCACCAGGCTGGATAAGAAAAAGGTCACAGTTAGCTGCCTATCAGGTGCTAGGATTCACCACATCATGCATGCACTCAAGTCTCTCAATGACAAGTACTGCTATGACTTCATCATAGTCCATGTTGGAGTGAACGACTTGAGATGTACCTCACTGGACTATATTAAGAGAGACATGACTGAGGACTAGGATTATGTGTCCCAGGCAGGTATGCCCCTAGCCTTAAGCAGCATACTACCTTCAGCTAGGATGATGCCACAATATAGACAGAAAATGATTGACTTCAACAATTGGCTTAGTTTCTGGTGTTATTCTATGGGGATCCAGTACCTGTCAGCCTGGGATGATATGGTTGATAGACCTGGATGCTTTGTCAGACATGGTCTTCACCTGTCACCCTTGGAATTTCAGTTACTGACTAAGGCTCTTGCAAGGTCACAAGAACAAAATTCCTGATATAAAAATATCCTTAAAAAACAACCTCAAGGTTATGTTGCTAAGCACTAGGACTCTAAATCCAAAACCACTCTCTGGAAGCAGTCCTCACCTTAGAAGATGCTGACATCTGTGCAGTCACAGAGACTTGGTTTAAGGCTGTGTAGAAAGCACTCTGGCCATACTGGGTTACAATGCCTTCCATATGTTTAGACCACTAAATGAGAATAGTTGAACCAAAGGAGGTGGAGTATCGATTTTCATCAAAGATAAATACGTCAGTAAGAACGTCAGTCGCCCTGCTAGACAGGGGTCCAGGAAAGTAAATAATGTGGGAAGAAATAGCCAGGGAATTGTTATGGCTAGGCTTGTATAGGCCCTAGGGCTGATAGCCTAGTACCAACCTATGAACCTATGAACCTATGAATACACCTCCAGCTTGGTTAAACAGAATGATTCCCTTAAACTACTCCAGGTACAATTGACCATAGGCAAGACCCTCTCCATTTTATTGCTAGCTATAGGATCCCCTCCATGAACCAGGATACTCACACTGCCTAGCTGGATCTACTTGAGTCACTCAAGATACAACCAGACACCCTAGTTATAGAAGACTTTAATTACCCATCCATAGATTGGGCAAGCTATACCTGTACTAACGCACTCATCCAAAGGTTCTTGAACTTCCTAAACTCCAGTGCCCTGGATCAGTTAGTTGACAACCCCACAAGGGGCTCAAACATTCTGGATCTGGTGCTCACTAACATGGGTGACTGTTGCACCACCCCAAGTGTGTGGCCCTCCCTGGTGATATCTGATCATAAGTCAGTCTCATTAGAATTAACAATTACATCTGACATACTCGCAGCAGAAACTAGACTACAAAACTTCTCCAAAGCCAATTGCAACCTATTATGAGATGGCATTAATAGCTTCATAGCTCCTGCCCCCACAGATCACAAAGACACCTATACTGGGATATGCAGTACACTAATAATTTGTATAAACATCTATACAGTTGCATTGACTCAGCTGTACAGGACAGAATCAAAATAAGATATTCAAAAAAGAACAAACCTGCCTGGTGGACACCCTCCATAAACAGGTTATACAATAGGAGAAAGAAATTGCTGTCTAACAGCAGAAGGAATGGTATCATAATTGGAAGCACTCCCTGCTCTGCTTAAATAAGCCACTAAGACACCTTGTAAAGCAATCTGAAGCTAATTACGAATCCAAATTAGCCTCCCTAGCAAAGGGTAACCATAAAGCATTCTTTAGCTACATCTGTAATCTTAAAGGAAAAACCCAGATTTGCGCCAACGTTGTTTTTAATGGCACCACATATACTGAACCTATGGAAATAGTCAACCTGCTAGCAGATAGGTTCAGTGAGAACTTCTCTCCCTTGTCCTTGCCACAAATACCACAATCATCCCTACCACCTGTGCCCCACCTGTTATATCTAAGGAACAGGTCTTAAATGCTCTTTCCAAAGCCAAAAACACAGCCTTTACAGGATCTGATAACATCCATGGCTTCATTGTTAATGGATTAAAACAGGAATTAACTGCACCACTGGGGCACTCTTTTCAACCACAGCCTAAACACTGGTTATGTCCTGCAAAATGAAAAACAGCTACTGTCATCCCTTCACATAAAGGGGGTGCATCCACTGACCCTGAGAATTATAGTGCCATAAGCCTGATCAGCCTTATCTGCAAGGCTATGGAGAGAATCATCATGGACCTTATCAACAAAGATATAGGAGACCTCCATATGCTGGATCAACTCATTGGCTTTGTTAAAGGGAGATTGTGCTTATTGAACTTGGTGGACTTCTTTGAGATGGTTACCAAAGCCCTGGACAAAAGTAAATCTGTGCATATGGCCTACTTAGACTTAGCTAAGCCCTTTGACACTATTTCATACTCTAGCTTCATTGATAAACTCACTCAGCTGAGGATTAACCTGTATATTGTCAGGTGGGTTGCAAACTGGCTCACTGATAGAACACACACAGTCAAAATAGGGACTCACCCTCCATCAGCAGACCCATAACCAGTGGCATTCCACAGGGTTCAGTGCTGGGGCCCCTGTTATTTGGAATTTATTTCTCAGATGTACAGGTGAAAACAAAAGGTCTATGGCTGGCAAAGATGACTGCAAATTAGGAGTGGTCAATGAGTCCCCCAGTGATGTCGACAGCCTACAAGAAGGTCTTACACAGACCAATGATTGATGGCAAAGTCATGGGCTCAAACTAAATGCAAAAAAATACATCATCATCCCCTTTGGCAAGGGCAATGTCCCTGCAGATTGCCACATTAATAACAACACCTTAAGCTCTCTATCTGTGGTGAGAGATTTGGGCACACAGGTTGATAGCAACCTCTCCTTTGACCACCGTGTCTCTACAGTGGTAAGAAGGGCTTTCTACATTGCCCATCTTATAAGTAAGGGCATTGCTTCCAGAAGCAAAGAGGTCACAACCCCCCGTCCTCTTCCCTCATCAGGCCAATAATTGAGTACAATGCTCCCTTTGGTATGTACCTTACCAGGCACCTGCAGCAATTGGAGAGACCTCAAAGGTTTCTTGCAAAGATAATTCAAGGCCTTCAGCACATGTCATACACTGACAGACTGAAATCACTATATCTATACTCTATAAATCACTGTATCTATACTCTATATCATACAGACTACTCAAAAGAGATCTGTGCCTTGTGTTTAAATCAATCTCAGATGCTGGTTTAATGGAAGTGCTGCACATCCATAAGTCAAATGGTACTAGATGCACTTACTCTAGGGACCTTAACCTAGTATGTGATATCAACAGGAATTGTTGGAGAGACAGATTTGTTTCCCAAAGGTTACCTCTCCTCTGGAACAAACTTCCATTTCAGGTGAAGCAGAATCCTTCATTAACCCTATTTAAGTGTAATTTGGATGATTGGATTGGAAACCAAAAAATCACCCCAGGAGGTCTCACCTGTGCCTCTAGCGGATAGGGGCAATTGTTGTTGATTTAGTTCTGCTTGAAACAATGACACTCTAGGGAAAAGGGTTGGAACTTGGCTATGCTTGTATGGGCCCCAGGGCCATTAGCCTAGTAACCTTCTATAATCATGTGACTATGTTTAGATAAATATATGCCAAAAGGTGCATTATATTCAATATTAGATGTGATAAGATATGAGTAAAGAAGAATTAAGACTTCTTTGGATCTTATGGAGATGCCTTTGGAAATTAGATGAGCCACATGGAAGGCTTTCTGAATTACTGTGGAGACATGATGGTCAAATGATGAGGAATTATCAGCAAGAATACAAAGATCCCTTACAACAGTGTCTGATTGGAGGGGTGCATCTCTTCTGTGGTAAATTAAACTGTTTTATTTACTAAAATGAACTATGCTACATTTGTTTTACATTTAATTTGAGACCATTGCCCTTGTACCAATTGCTAACATGGCTTAAGCTGTGTTGCATCAGTTATGAGTCAGTTGAAGGTCAGATAACAGCACCCAATTTGCAGTCACCTGCAAACTTAGTGGAGAGGCTCAGGTTAAAGAGTTTAAGTTGGGTTTTATAAAAACATATTTGGCAACCTGGTATGTTGTCTGGGCTCATGGATGAAGTATTCTTAGTTTTTGAAAGGGCTGAGAGAACTTGTACCATAGTAATTAAAGGGGGTGGCTGGGATTGTGAACCTGTGGGATAGCTATAACTGTGGGTGGAGTAAACTTTGCACTAATTTTGTTAGCTAGGGCATTAACTGTTACCTCTGGGTCAGTGATTGTAGTATTATTGTGAACTAGCTCTGAACACTGTTTGGTGTTAGTTCTTAACTTCCTGACATAGTTTAAGAAAGATTTGCAGTTTTTTTTAGTGGCAATTTTAAGTTCATACTCAGCTTTGAGCTTCCTAATGGCTCCCTTAAGCTCTTTGTTAGTTTGTATAAGAATGCTCTTAAAGTAGGTAGAATGAGACCACTTATAAGCATTAACTATTTTTTTCTCTTATTATATAATTTATTCTCCCACAGTGGTTTGTTTTTAAACTTTTTATTATATTTGTTGTGGATACGGACTACCTTATCAATAGAACTATTTAAGTGGGAATAGAAGTTAGAGGCATAGGTATCACCTTTAACAGCAGGATCCTTCACAGGAGTATTATACCAGAACTTATTTAAGTCATCAGGTAACTGAAGAAGGTTTGCTTTTACGAAGTTGCCAAATACAAAGTAATTTACAGGGAGAGTACCACCATATTTAAAAGAAAGGTCACTAAATTATGGTCTACTTTGACAAGACATTATGATACATATGGAGCTGTACAAAAAGTGGCCATATTTGTGAGGGTTAGCTCTAGGATATTGGGGACCCTAGTAGGATGGTTAACTATTTGTGAAAGAGAGTTGGCATTTATAATGTCAAGGAAGTGCTGGGTATGCCGACCTTTGGCAGTGTGGGTCAGCCAGTTTATTGATGGATAGTTGAAGTTCAATAGTAGAATGGTCTTGGATTTAATGGGAATTTCAGCTAATGTGTTAAGATATCAACTATGTTCAGAAGAGGATGTAGAGGGTGTTCTGTAGCTAGCAATGAAGTAGTAATTAGTCTTATTTAGGCTGATTTGGACATCTAGGAATTCACATCTAGTATCTCAAGGAATCTGTTGTGAGGTGATGATATCTTTGACAAATACTGATACTTCACCTACTGCCAGTGGGTTTGAAGACATGATTGGCTATTTTCAGGGTAGAATTTTATGTTTTAACAGAGTGTCATGAGACTATATTGTACTTCTAAACAACGGCACTCTTTTTTCCTGTCAGTTTAAAAGCTGTTTAAAGTATTTTAAAAAATGTTTTTCTGTGTAGAAATTGTATTTATTTTACTTTTTGGAAGGCAAAGTGTTGTAAAGTGCTTTTTACTGTCTTTTTATGAGAAAAAGGTGACTTTTAAAGACTTTAAATTTTTGCCAGTATTTGCTGCTTATTTTCCCCAGGAAAGAGACACCATTTTTGGCTTGACTGTGGAACACACTACCATTCACATGGGCAGTCCTTTTTTCTTCCAGGTGCAAAAAGAAAAAGCTAAAGAAACAGCCTTTGCCACCACAGTAGTTTAGGAATTTGCCTCAGCCACAGATGGGTGACTCTGCTGTGGCCATTAGTTGTACCTCAGCTCACTCATCTTTTACTCCAGATCCCTCTGGTGTAACACCTACAGCCATTATGGACAAGGGGTTAGACATGTCCTCTGCAGCTGTTGGGGATCCCTCAGTTGGCAAGGGAGAACCACTCTTTTTGGTCATGGAAGAGGGAACAGGGGAAGGCTTCCTCTATTTTGTCAGAATGTTGTGCCCGGGCATGGGGAAGCTGTTGCTGCCATTAATGACACTGTTGGTCATTTTTTTCCAGTCAAAAGAAACGAAAAGCTAATTATGTATGTAATCCTCCTCAGATTTCTGTGGATAGAAGTAGTTTACTAGGCCTGGTTCAGGGTTTAATTCAGGCTGTTGATCCTTCTTATAACATAATTTCTGGTAAATGAAACAGGGATACCTCTTTTTCTGAAGAGATTCAAGATTCTGTATCCGGACAGAAAAATAAAGGAACAGATGCAAGTTTTTCCTCCTCAGATTTTTGATTCATAGCTTCATAGCTAAGTATTACGCTAGCTGCCCTTGTGGGCCATTTTAAGCCTATCCAGTTTCCTTTTTAGTATTCCTCTCCCATTTGCTTATAGATTGGCCTTACCCATCCCACGGACGATAATTATATATTAGCCAAATGAGAATAACTGGCATCATACCATAGATAATTTGAAGGGACGCATGCATGGGATAAAGCACTTAGGAGCTGCCTGTCCATAAATAGTTCCAGTGGGCAATCCTGGGATACATTTTATGTTTCCCATCCATAGATCTAAATCATGCCTGAATATGGACAGGGATGAACTTTGTTTTATGTGGATAGGGAGTTTGTTCCATGGCAGTGGTATCCCCTGTGAGATATATCTATCACTCCAAACCATTCTGTTGATGTTGTAGAAGAGGTTTAGAAACCTACACTGAGTATTTCTGATGCCATTTGACTTGCTGATGTGCTATAAATCCATCAGTAATGGGTCAGGGAATGCCTTGTATGCCAGACACAAGTTCTTCTTAGCAGTCTGTAGGATACAGAGTATAGTGACAGGACTATGACAGGACTATGAGTCGCTCCATGTAAGACATGATGTTAGGCTTTGTGTTCTTTTAGTAAGGTATCTCTGTGGGTGTACCAGTTGTTGCATTTGTCTGGACAGATACCAAAGGGAGCATTAAATTCAATGGCTGGCCTAATGAAAGCTGAGTAAAGGGGACAATGAAATCTCTAGATTTAGACACAATCCCTTTGTTTACAATATAGAAGGATTTTCTTACAACAATAGACACATTTTGGTCAAAACTTAGGTCACCATCCACATAAGTTCCCAAAACTTGAACAACTGGGTCAACCCTTAGGGGCATATTGTCAATGTGGTAGTTCCCTGGGGTAGATGACTTTCTAAAGGATAAAATAATGCATTTTTTGGAATTTAGCTTCAGTCCATGATTTTGCCACCAGTTATTTATTTGAGGCAAATCTTCCTGCAGGATGACTAAGTTATTTGGGGAATCAATGACTGCTCCTTGCTTGCAGTCATCTGCAGATTTAGTCAGCCAACCCTTTGGTATTGGCTTTTACTTCAGAAAAGTAGATGCCAAACAGGAGAGGTCCCAGCACAGAACACTGTAATTCTGTGATTCAGACTCAGAAAAGAGCTCAGTTCCTGATTCTACCTGTGTAGGGTTCTGTTTATCTGAGACTATTTCCAGAATGTGCAAGTAGAAGAACACTGATTCAGACTCAGAAAAGAGCTCAGTTCCTGATTCTACCTGTGTAGGGTTCTGTTTCTCTGAGACTATTTCCAGAATGTGCAAGTAGAAGAACACTGAGGTTTCTCAGTCCCTCCGAAAATACTATGGGCTCTTACAGAAGGAATTTCTAAAACATTATCCTATTCCCCCAGTTCTTTTAGTTTTGAAGGGTGTATGTATCACTGCCTGCAATTTTCCTGGTAGTCAGCCAGCTGCACCTAAAAAGGCAGAGAGGATGTATAAAGTTCCTCAGTTTTTTACGTTTTTATGCACACTTCCCAAACCTAACCCAGCAGCTTTAGCTTTAGTTAATCCTGCTGCTGTTAAACATTTAGTTAATTCCAGTCCTACTCTGATTTATAAGAATGGGAAGATTACTGATAAGCATGGGGTGGGGGGGAGTGCATGCTTTTGCAACTTTGCTTTTCAGAATGGATTGTTAGGCTCATGTTAACATTTGTTCTTATTAATTGTGAAAGTATGAGGAATACTTCTGGCAAGACTAAAGTCTTTCGGCTTTTCCTGGTTAGGAGTCGCCACAGTGGAACTCTGGTCCGCTAATGATTGGCAGTGTATTTTACAGTGCTGAGTTGCCAGCCTGATGCCCAACCTTCAAAGAAGGCACACCCATTCACACACGCACCTAACTGCATGTCTTTAAATGTCACTCGACCATGGGGAGGACATGCAGACTCCACACAGAAGGTGCTCCAGCCAAGAATTGAACGGGAGAACCTCTTGCTGTGAGGTGACAACGCTAACCGCTGAAATGAAAAAGATACAATGGTACTTGAAGTCTTTGGTTCCAGCACCAACACCCATTATCTTTTCAGATTCCAATTCTGGGATTCATGAGAAGAAAAATCACTTGGTGGAGACACCAAATATCCCTGAATCCAGGTCTCTCCTTCTTCGGTCCTGCTCCAAAGCAGTCAGGCATCACAAACTCTTTGGACTTTGCCTGGGGAGCAGTGCATAAAGGGAGATAAAACTGCAAGGTATCTAGGACAACAAAGACATACACAAGCACAAAAATATAATATAAAAATTATATAAAAATATAAAAGAGATGCTTATCCTTATCAAGGCACTCAGCTCTCTGAATCACCTTTGGTTCCCAGGACCTCTTCAAGTTGTTATAGGCAATACTATAGTGACATGGTACATAAACAAACAAGGAGGAATCAGGTCTTATCCCCTATGTTGACTAGTCATGTTAGCATGGGATATAGCTTTATGACACAATCTTACCCTACAGGCTTTCTACATTCTGTCAGAACAAAATTGGTGGTAGATAAGCTGAGTAGGACAAAGGCAAAGACCCTCAAAAATAGAATTTAGATTGAAGGTGTTCCAAGATTGGATCTGTTAGAAACACTTCTTCTGGGCACAGCAAACAGATGTTGACTGAGTAAAGGCCCCTTTTCAGCGGAGGCCCAGGGAGAAAAGCTCCACAAGTAGTACACACAATCAAATGGTTTACCTTTACAAAAGGTGAAACACACTCGTGCGATTGCTCATATGATCGAATCGTAACGTCAAAAAACAAAACTGCGACAGTTTCCAATGTTCGAAAATCAGCAAATTGAAATGCCGATTCACTGATTTTTGAACATAAATGTCGAAAAAAATGTAATGAAGTGTAAAGCAGGGGGGGCAAGCCCACCTGCACCACCCCACTTTAATATTCTAACTTTGAAATTGCACTACAGTGGGGAAAGGGACCATTTTCCAATCTCCACTATAGTGCAATCCACCCCAAAATGCCGAATCTGCAATGAGAGAATGTCACTGTGCATTTGCTCATTGCACATTCAAACCTTTTTGTGTTCAACGTTTGCAAACTTTGCAAACGTCCTTTTGAACATTTGCTGTTCGCCCGTGTGCAAAATGCACACATGAAGGTAAACCATATCAAATAGCCAACTATAAGCAATACAGTACATTATTTACACATAGAGATTATATACAAGCTAATGCCAATGAATCAAGCAGTACCATCACTGTAACAGAGGGTCGGATACATACTCAAGGAGTATTAAAGAAAGAAAAGTGTTGTTAGTATTTAGTTGACTTAGGTAGGATGATGAAATGATTGGACAAATAGGTTTCATGACATGAGGAGTAGCCAAAATAGTCAATGAGCAATCAATGAGTAGACATCAGAGGAAGAAAAAAAAAAAGGAGGGGTCAATGAGGGAGAGAAGAAGAGTATAGTGTGGACAGTCAAGGAGGGTAGTTACAAGGACATAGCCAAGTACTATTTAGAAAGTTTTTGGTTGCAGTCTAGAATTTTGAGTGTAGTAGATATTTCTAATTTCCACAGGGAGTTTATTCCAGGATTGGGCAGTACTGTAGCTGTAAAGGTTATGTCCTGTCTTGCTTTTGGGTTTGTAGATTTGAAGAAAGTATTGGTCAGAGCTATGGATAGTTCTTGGAGGGGTGTAGAAGGAGAGAAGTGAGGCAATGTCAGGACAGAAGGATGGTATATACAGTATGGAGTGTATAATCTGAAGCCGTGAGAAAAGCAGTTAATGAGGAAATTCTAACCAGTTTAAGCATTTAAGAAGAAGACAGTGTTGAGAGGAGTAGGTAAGGTCAGCTGTGAATCTAGCAACTTTATTGTATGTGGTTTCCAATTTCGATAAGCGAGAAGTCTGAAGATTGATGAGGATTTGTGACCCATAGAGTAGGCTTGGAAGAAGGTAAGCATGGGATAGGGAAATTTTAGCTTTGTTGGACAGGATTTTTTTCTTTCTATAAAGGAGCTCAAGTTTTTGGTGGGTTTTCTTAATGTTGTTAAGAATGTGCAAGTCAAATTTGAGTTGGTCATCAATGATGACCCCAGAATCATGGTATGAGACTCAACTGCGATGAGGATGTTTTTTAGGGAAGAGATTGAGAAGGAGGATTTAAGGTAGTTCATGGATTTGGGAATAAAAAGCAGGAGTTTTGTCTTTTTAGTGTTTAGAATAAGCTGATTTCTGCTGAGCCAATTTTCAGTAGAATGGAGTTTTGTGTGATAGTATGTAGGTCAGAGAGGGAATTCGCAATGATGATGACTGTTGAGTCATCTGCATATTGCACAAGTGATGACTGTGGACAGGATGTAAACAGTTGGTTGGTAAAAATATTGAACAGTAGTGGGCCAAGGAGTGATCCTTGATGTACACCCATTTTGACAGGAAGGGGAAGAGATGTAGTTGAGAGCCATTTAACGGATTGGAGTCGATCACTGAGGTAACTAGCAAACCAGGATATAGTGGAAGTAGATAGCAGCAGATGGTGGGAGACAGTGTCAAATGTTTTTGAAAGATCAAGAAATAGGGTAGTAGAGACAAGTTTGTTATTGTCCCTGGCTTGGGAAATAGTGTTTATGAAGGATATGAGGCCTGTGGAGATACTATGCTTAGGTTGAAAGCCATGTTGTGTAGGGGTGAGTAAGTTTTCTTGCAAGAGGTAGTGTAAGATTTGATTGTGTATACATTTCTCTAGTAATTTGGAAAGAGGAGATAGGATAGCAATTGGCCTGAAGTTGGCAAGTTCAGCTGAGTTACCTCCCTTGTGAATAGGTAGTGTGTAGAATTGTTTTGATATTGTGGGAAGTTTGGATTCAGAAAGGGACATGTTAATAAGTATGGAGATAGGGAGGGCAATTGAATTTGCTACTTTTTGAAGAAAGAGTGGAGGTAGATTATCGACGGAGGGGGAGCAAGGTTTTAGTTTGAGGAGCAAGGATTTAATATAGTTGGTAGATACAATTTTCAGAGAGAAGACCAGTGGGGAATTGGAGGATGTGGGAGAGTCAGGAGAGATGTTAACATTAGAGCTAGAGTTGGTTTGTATACATAGTTTGCTAATAGTGTCATTGAAGTAAGTATTGAAGTTAGATGCTGTTTCTTGGGGAGTATTGTTGGGACACTGGTTGGTAGAAGAGGGGTTGCCAGGATGAAGAATTTGGTTGATGGAGTGCCAGAATTTCTTTGGGTTGAATGAATGTGAGGTTGCAGTCTGAACTGAGGTATGTTTATTTATTTATTTTTTTCTTTAATATCATGAAAGACATTACAGAAGGAACAGGAAATTACATCAAACATATTATAGTAAGTGTCCACCAAAAAACACTGCTATCTTGTGGCTAAACATATTATAGCACGTAACTAAAATACACACACACATAGTAGTTGTTGATATATATATATATATGTGTGTGTGTGTGTGTGTGTGTGTGTGTGTGTGCGTGTGTGTATGTCTAACACCCTCACTCAATAACTACTACTTTAGTCAACCCCATTTATGATCTAAAATCTACAAGCTTGTTCACTGTGAGTGACTTTGTCATAGTATCATCAATCATTTTATCAATTTCACAATATGAAAGCACAATCACTTTTTGTTCAACCATGTCATGAATGCAATGGTGTCTGACATCAATATGATTGGTTCTTACATTGATCTTCTCACTGGTTGAAAGCTTAATGCATCCCTGATTTTTCTCATATAAGACAGTAGGCTGGGACAGTGGTTCTCCAAGATCTTCAAGTAATTGCAGCAATCAAACGGCTTCTTGACTGGCATAGGCAGCAGAGATATATTCTTCCTCTGTAGAAGACAATGCCACTGAGATCTGTTTCTTCTTGGAACAGGATAAAGGACTGTTTCCTAATTTGAACACATGACCACTTGTAGATTTGTGTGTGTTGAGGTCACCTGCCTTATTAGTGTCCACATATCCTGTGAGGTTTATGTCACCAGTTACTTACAACTTTAAACTCAAGCCTTTTGTGTCTTTGAGATACCTCATCATTTTTTTTATTGAAATCCATTCTCTTTTGACGTGTTTTACTTACAAGGATGCAGAGAAGCGACATGGCTGCTGCAATGTTGTTGTTGTCTTTCGGCTTTTCCCGGTTAGGGGCTGCCACAGCGGAACTCCAGTCCGCTAATGATTGGCAGTAGATTTTCACGAACGTAGAGGTGCCAGCTCGACGTTCAAGCATCAATGAAGGCACGCCCATTTACGCATGTCTTTCGAATGCCCACCCAACATAGGGAGGACATGCAGACTCCACACAGAAGGCACACCCCGCACTCCAGCCGAGAATCGAACAGGAGTACCTCTTGCTGTGAGGCAACAATGCTACCGCTGCACCACAGCGGTATGTCTGGACCAGTAATGGTTGCAATATACAGAAGTGCCCCCACCGCTTGTCTGTACTGCTTATTAGATGGTAGAAGATCTTCCTCTCCTTTCAGCTTTGGATAAGCTATGTCCATGGGTGTGCTCACACCTTTAGCCTCAGACATGTTGAACTGTTGAAGAATTTAATCAATTCTTGCACTGTGGTTTAACAGAAAACTGCTGTCCTTCTCATGCCATATGTTAATTCCTAGGTACTATATCACCTCACTAAGACCTTTAGTCTCAAAGTGCTGATTGAGGACTGTTATTAACTTTTCAATTTCATTATTCCTTTTCTAAGCAATAATCAAGTCATCCACATAGACTAACAGGTACATCCATTTAGAAGCTATACATTTAGAGTATATGCATGGATCGGTTTGCTTCACAAGAATCTTTTATCTAGCAGAACTTTGTTTGCTTTTGAGTTCCACGCACGAGCTGCCTGTTTAAGACCATACAGAGATTTTTGAAGTTTGCAAACAAGATGCTCTTCTCCACTTTGCACATATCCTTCTGGCTGTGACATGTATATTTCCTCTTCTTTATCTCTGTTAATGTTTCACAATCATTTTCTGCAAAGCTGCCACTGTCATCAGTGTTCTGAAAGTACTTTGTTTGGCAACTGGAGCAAAAGTAGCATCATAGTCTTCAAATTTTTGTGAGTATTCATTTGGAACTAACCTTGCTTTGTTCCTACAGACTTTCCCCTTCAGAGTCACATTTCACTTTAAAAACTGATTTACAGCCGATTACATGTTTACCTTGAGATAGCTCTGAAAGTGTCCATGTTTGGAGTTCTTTGAGTGATGTCATTTCTTCATCAGCAGCTTTAATCCACATTTACATCTCATGTGGTGGCAGTTTTTGCATCTCTTTCCATGAGCCCAGCTCAGCATGAACTGCTGCGTGAGCCATATAAGACAAATGTGTATTGATTTCCTGACTGAAATCATTTGTGGTTCAGCATCTTCTTTATCAGTTTTTGAATTGTCTGCAATAATTTCTATTTCTGTGTATCTTTGTTGTTGTTTTTCTTGGACATTGATGTGGATTTTTCCTCAGATTGAACAATTTATGTCAGTTTTTGAAACTTTCAGCACACAGAACTTTCATTAACTATCACACTTCTGCTGACTGTTACCTTGTTTGTGTCTGGATATACAATTCTGTATCCTTTTTGAGACTCACTGTACGCAAGTACACCTTCATTTGCACATGGATCCCATTTTGAACGTTTTTCCTTTGGGATGTGCACATAAGTTTGACTTCCAAAAATTTTGATGTGCCTCAAATCTGTTTTCTTTCTGTTCCACAGTTCATATGGAGTTTTTCTGTTTTTCTTGGCAAGCGATTTTGGAGATAGCATGCAGTCATGATAGCTTCTCCCCAGTATGTGGTTGCTATATCAGCATTGAAATTCATGCTCCTTTCACTCTCACAGAGAGTCCGATTCTTTTTCTTTACAACCTTGTTTTATTCTAGGTTATATGGTACAGTAGTCTGGAACATAATTCCATGTTTTCTGAGAATAGCCAGTGTTGTTCCACTTGTATATTCAGACCCGTTGTCTGTATGTAGCATCTGGACATTCTGCCAGATTTATTACTTACTTGAATTAGATACTGTTCTAACTTTGCAGGCAGTATGTCCTTGTTGTGCAACAGGTACAATGCAGTGTACCTGTAGTAATCATCAATGAAACTAAGAAAATATCTCATCTTTCCTGGAGTCATGTTTTTCATTGGACTGCAAAGATCTGAATGAAATAAGTGCAGAGATTTTTGAGCTCTGCTGTTGCTCTGCTATGGAAAAGGCTTTCTTTTCATTTTTCACTTAATGCAGCTGGTACATTTCATTATTTGATCAAACTGGCTAATTTTTACACCACTTGCATAGTTACCCTTGTGATGACTGTACTCTGGCCCAGCAATCAAGGAGCCTCGATCCTCACCACTAACACCAGGGAGGTCATCTCATAGAAGAGGAAAGGATAACAAACACACATTAAAGTACAATTTCCCTTAAGTGCACACAACGATCACAGTCAGTCTGGGGCTAGTTGCTCCCTTGCTCTCCAGGTCCCCAATAAGACTCCCCACTGGCACAGCTATAGGGTCCATATCTCAGCCTACCTGGCAAACTAACCTCCGGTACCCTCTCTGTCCCACCAGTGCTTTGTGTCCATGCCCAGGTAGCTGACACACCACACCCTTTGAGATAAGTATTTATACAACTTCACAGACACTCTTGGGAAAGGCTGACACAGATTCTCTAGCTGTGCCCCTTAACCCAGATTATATGGTAGTAATTTCTGCCACCGCTAGCTAACAATTATCAGCTACCCAAAGGCCCTTGAAAGGGTGTCCAATTATTACTGTGCAATATTATTATCCAATTGGTAATGTGACTATTCAGTCTAAGGCTTATTAGAGTGGCTTATTACAATCAACTCTATAAATATGCAATGTACTCTAGAGCCTAGTATCTCTACACAAACCAGCCACAGGTAAAGGTTTTAAAATATTTAATAATAAATAATTAAAAACACAAGACAATACTACTACACCACAGAGATATCTAAGAGTTCAGAGATCACACAGAAACTTAAAACAATACAGTAGGACAGGTCTGATGTCAAAGAAAAACACTTAATCTAACTTTCTAATCTTTAGCTATTCTTAAGAGAAAACACAGTGCTATAATCCTACTTACATACATACAGAGCATACGCAGTGCTGGGGTTGCTGGTCCAAGACAAAATTCTTTCAGTCTCTCACTGAACAATAGTTTTTAAAACACTAATAAACAGCTCTGCTAAGGCCCTCCAAATTGCATCATTTAGACACTTAGATTTTCCCAGTATTCACATTACATCATTTTGACACTTAGTCTGGAGTTCCCAGGCAAACAAACTGCATTATTTAGCAAGCTAACACCTGCTTAGGAAACTACAACAATAAAAGACATTTCACATGTATACTCTAACAATTATTCCTTAAGTTAAGATAATAGAAAGAATGTGTTCAGCCGGACGATTTGGCACCACCATTTAGATAATTGTAACTTCAAAGAACATTTGAAATGCTTGACTTGATTTTCCTTACAGCAGATGGCAATGTTGCAACAATCTTGAAGTTCACATTTTACAGTGTTTTCTTTCATTTAAGAACACAAACCTGTATTTTACATTTATTTATACAAATGATAGAATTATGTATCAAATTCTATTTGACTAGGCTGGCAGCCTTTGCCCATCTTTCCCCAATCTTCACAACCCTCAACTATTTTCTTTATTGTGTCAGGACTTCTGTGCCCAAGACGTCTGTGCCAAGTGTGAATGCAGTTTGAATGTTTTTCCTCTTTGGCTGTATTAACCATTTCACTGCAGTTCACTGATACAGTTCATCTGTGATTTTGGCCTTTGTTAGTAAGCAATCCCCTTTTGTGATGACACAACTGTCACCTTGGAAAGTCACTATGTTGCCTTGGTTTGTAAGCATCCTCACTGACAGCAGGTTACTTTCAACATCAGGCACATACAGAACATTTTTATGTGTATCTTTCTGTTGATATTCTGAGAAGAAGGACAGTAAATAAAACCATCTCTGATTCCATCTGACTTTATTACCTGCCCATGAACTGTGGTGATTTTTTTCTGTTTTGCTTTGATCGAGATGAATGAAGAAATTTCGGTACTTTTCTGTTAAACCCCTAACCTGTCGTCGTGCTGCTGTGTTTCGGTGCTATTTTATCATTCATGCAGGACTGACAAATGTGATGTGAAAACAATAATTTTCATTGGGTAAGGTTGCCTTTTTTTTTTTTTCATTTGGCAAGCAGGCAGTACTGCAGAGATGAATGTCTTGCGTGGTGCTGCACGATCGCAGTTTTTACAATGTGGAGAACAACTCCTTTCATTTGCATGTGAGGGATGACTGAATAAACTGGGGACTGTGAGCTTTGGCAAGACCTTTTTTATGGGTATTGTACTGCAGTACAACTGTGAAGACTTTTTCAGAGCACCTTGCGTAGCTGAAAACATACAGCTGCAATGCGATGTGCTCTTTATAAAGTTTGCAGTTGTTGGTTTGACAGCAGTACACATTAATCCTGAGAATACATGGTAAACATCACCCGATCCAGGCATATCCAGTAAGTAGTATGAATCTTTTCACCTTCTCTCCTAATGGTATTCCCTACATTAACTTTCTTCCACAGTGAGACGGGATTCTCTCTTAAGCATTATACTGAAAAGGTAACTAGCTTCTGGCCGAAATCATGTGGAAAAAAAAAAACCTCCAGCAACTGGTAGGGGTTTAACAGTGGACTGCAACTATTTCTGCAATGACCAAATGGCCCTGTACACCTAACATGACAATAGACACTTGTCAGTCAGTTGTACAGAAGTAGTTGTCACCCACAAACTTGTGCCCGGTACTAAAATACCGGCAAAATACAGCAGAGCGAACTGGTAGGGGTTTAATGGAAAAATACAGAAATTTCTATCATTGGTCATGTGATTGTAGCTCCTGAGTCAACACAACTTGTCTGCACAGATGAGGTGCCACATTTGGACTCAAATGCATACTCAGTGTCTGAAGTGACATCTACTTCTTCCTTGACATTCTTAGCTTGTTGTGATTTAACTTGTCTTTGCATTCTAGCTTTCCAGATTCTGCAATCTGCCTTTAGGTGTCCTGCTTTTTTACACAGAAAGCATTTAAGTGTTTCTAGCTGCATATTACTGTTTTTTATGTCTGTTTTTCATATTTAAATCAGCCTCTGTACTAGACACACTTTCACTGTTTATGTTTTCTGTCTTGTGCTTGTATTCATCCTCAAGCTTGCCTTTAACATACTTTAATGTCAATACTTTGTCATTTGGATGTGCATCAAGTGCTGTAACAAGTGTCTCATAACTTTTAGGTAGATTGCTAAGTAAAACAGCTGCAATGTGAAGATCTTTTATATCCTTCCCTATACCTATCAACCTTTCAACAATTTCTAAGGTATGCCTTATATAATCCTGTATATCCTGCTCTTTTATCAGCTTGGTGTGATATATTATTCCAATTAAATAGAGTTTATTGCTGAGATTAGCTCTTTCAGGTACCTTTTGCAGTTCCTCCCCACATTTCTTTAGCGGTTTCACAGTTGCTTATATGTATAATTTGATCATCGTCTATGCAAAGGCAGATTGTGTTCTGAGCTTTTAGATCCTTTTCTATTTGCTCATCTGTGGGTTCTGCCAGTCTAAATTCATGTACACATTTCCAAGTACCTTATCTTATTGGAATCATTCTAATCTTGAATTTCCAAGACTGGTAGCTCTGGCTCATCAGATTTAGTACTGAAGGCTTTGCTGAAGAAGTGTCAGTAGCTATCTTTACTGTTTTTCTCCTTACTTTATCTGTCGCTGTATCTTGCACTTATTTGCTGTAGCTGGTTGTATTTGGGTGCCAAGGTGTCTAGGTGTCTAGGCCCATAACTTGTTAGAAAACCTTTTGGGCATAGCAAATAGATACTTACTGCCTGATTGCAGTCTAAACTGAGGTGCGTTTATTTATTTATTAATTTATTTATTTAATGTCATGAAACACACTGCACAAGAAACAGGAAATTACATAAATCATATTACCATGGGTCCACCAGAAAACAGTGCCATCTTGTGGGTAAATATATTATTACATATGACTGAAATATGTTTTATATACACACACATAATAGTTCTTACTATATATATGTCGAACAGGATACATCTGTGAGGTGTTTCTCAAGTAGACCATTTTGTCGCCTCTCTGAATTATTATCTGGTAAAATTCTGCTCCAGGGCTCCATGCAAGAATGCCTGGGAGACAGATGCCTTTTCTTTTCCTTTGACAGGAATGATATCCAGGGTACTTCTGAAGATTCAGAAGGAATCCCTGGGATCATTTTGGTGACTCCCTTCAGGCACAGGCAACAGTAGATGTTAAGTTGTCTATCTCGCCTTCATTCTTGCTGGATGGGTTCGGAGCCGATCCTCGGCTCCGACTCGGCCACTCTAAAAGCTCGAGAGTTGGTTCCACCGGCTCGAGGCTCCCCTTTTATCCCACAATGCTAGGCGGTAATACCTCAGATCTCGTTTGCCGCTACAGCGATCGAGGTGTGTTGTTCCAACCGGCTCAGGTTAGTCTATTTAGAACAGTCTAAAAGTTAATTTAAACCCCTTTAAATTAGTTTTTTACTCATAATTCCCTTAGTTAAGTAGTTTTTTATCCTTTCCTTCCTGTTTATCCACCCTTTTTACCACAAGAACTTAAGAGTTCTTCCCTTAGGCCTTCGGGCCCATCCATCCCCTTTTTAGTAGTGGAGTGTATGTGTTTTTGTAGGGATTAAAAAAACTAAATTTATTAGTTTAATTTTAGTTTTAATTTTTAGTGGATAGTGTAATCGGTGTGTTTGTGCTTGTGTGGTGATTACACATTATTTCTTAGAAATGTCTAAGGATTCAAAGGTCTCAGGCTTTAAGAAGTGTGACTCGTGCTGTCAGAAGATGTCTCTGACAGACGGTCACACTTCTTGCGTGTACTGCCTGGGACCTTTACACCTGCAGGCCTCTTGTGCTGTATGCCATGGCTTCAGCCCTAGAGTCCTGCAGGAAAGGAAAAATAAGCTTATTTTACGAGGCTTATTGAAACCTGAGGGTCCCCCGACTCTTTCTTCGGGCAAACCCTCCAAGCCTACTAGGTCGTCGGCTCCAGCTTCTGAGTTGACACCTAAGACTTCGAAGTCTGCTACAACATCGGCTCCGACTGGAGCCGATGAGACTCTAACACTTATTTCTTCGGTTCCCTCGGCTCCAGCCGGAGCCGAGATATTGGAAATCACTGAGTCGGCTCTGATAAGATTATCGGAACTGACAACTAGGAAAAGGTCTAGGTCACCGTTTCTTGGCTCCGTTCATTCGGCTCCAGCATCTCCCTTGCTGTCTGAATGGAGCCATAGATCTCACTCCTCTAGGTCGTCGAGACTTTCGGACCATGACCTTCAGAGGGTAGTGAGTCGACTTCTTAAGTCCGAGGCACTGGCCCAAATGCTTCAGAGCCCGACTCATCAGTCAATGCTTAATCCTATTTCTCAAAATGTTCCTCCTCCGACTCCTTTGAGTTCGGAGCCGGGGCGTTTCGGACCCGAGATTGTGGCAGCGTCGGAGCCGATACAATTGTCTTCGGCGCCGTCGTCTGCTCCGATTTCTTCATTGGAGGAATCTCTGTGCCGGACTTCCCTCGTCGGCTCCGAGGGGGTGAGTGGCATCGGACCCTTGTCCGACCCCGCTCTCCCTCTCGGTGCTTCGGCGTTGGTGAGTTCGGCTCCGACATCGGCCTCGGAGCCATCACTGTCGGTGCCGAGGGAGGTTTTCAGATTTTCGGAGCGGAGACCTCTGGCTCTGCCTGACAGGGGTGCTTTCGAGGTCATGAGGAGTGTGTTGGAACCTGGTTCAACTCCACAGTCGGCTCCGTTCGCCCCTCCCTCCTCGGTGCCTCAGGTAATTTCTACTCACTTCCTCATCCCAGACCACAGAGAGCCAGCTCCTCAAGAATCCCCAATGGGGATCTCATCCTCTTCCGAGGCCTCTCCTGAGTTGGCAGGAGAGCCCCCTAGGAAGAGAAAGTGCAAGAGGAAGCACATAGACTCACCTGAGTCTGTTACCTCTGACACGGATTTAGAGGATTCTGAAGGTTCCCCCCGTTCCCCCTCTGAAGATGTCTCCTTTGCAGACATCCTGGAGATCTTAAAACAGAGGGGGAATTGGCCAGCCCTCAACCCTTCGGAGGATGAATCTGTGTATCTTGAGGCGTTCGGCTCTCGCCCTTCCACCTCCTGGGTGTCCCCCCCCCCTTTGACCCCCTCATGCAGGTGGTAGCAAAAAAGGCCTGGACGGCTCCTGACTCTGTGGACCCCACCCCCAGGAGACCTTCAAAGTTTATTACCGCCCCAGCAGACAAACAATTTTTGACTAAAGGAGTTTCTGTGGATGCTATGGTGGTAGCTGCTGCCACCAAGAAGGAACTAGCTGATCCTTCAATGCCTGTCCATCCCCCTAACAAGGAATCTAGGTCTGTGGACAGGTACGGGAAGCGGATGTTTTCATCAGTGACCTTTTCTATGCGTTCGCTGAACTACCTCTGTCATTTCACTCGTCTTCAAAGAGACTTGATCAAGGAAGCGAGTGAGATGTTAAAGGATCCAACAGCTGTGGGTTTTCAGGATAAGATGAACGCTCAGCTGGCTACCCTCAATTCGATAGCTAACTCCTCCATGCGCCTTCTTTCATATGCGGCTGATGGACCGAGCAGAGCCGCAGGTACAGGTGTGGCCTTACGCCGGCATGCCTGGATGCGGCTATGCAATTTTGCGGACCCTTTCAAGACGTCTTTCACTAACTCCCCGTTTGATGGATCATCTCTTTTTGGTCCTCAAGTGAAAGAAACCCTGACAAGGTGCGAGACTGATGGCAAAACTCTTTCTGCTGTCGGAGTCCGTTTTTCTACTCCTTCTAGGCCTTACCCCAAGGGCCAGAAAAGTGGAAAGATGTGGTTCCGCAAGCAATCTCAAGGGGCTTGGCCTGATGCACAGAGTCAGTTCCCCTCTAGAGGCAGGGAGGGGCAATAATGGTAGACGCCGCCCTAGAGGCAGGGGGGGTCCGCAGAACCAGGGCAATCGAGAAACCTTTTCTGATAAGCCCTTTCAACATCCCTGAGGTGTTGCCCGACTGTCCACCTTCGGAGGCAGTCGGGGGAAGATTATCACTGTACCCAGAAGCCTGGCGATCTCTAACTCAAGACAAGTGGGTACAGTCCATCATTTCCGAAGGCTATTCCATTCCGTTCTATCACATTCCAAATCAATCAAAAAAGTCCCTTCCAGATGTTCCACCCGCTCAAAGGGAGCAAGCAGCGTTAGAAATATCAAAGTTGCTTGCAAAAAGAGCCATTCAGACAGTTCCAGCAGACCAGCAAGGATCCGAAATCTACTCCAAATTCTTTTTGGTTCCAAAGAAAACAGGGGACTGGAGGCCCATTTTGGATCTCAGCATCTTGAACAAGTCCGTCAAGAAAACAAGATTTCAGATGGTCATGTTGCAGTCCATCCTACCCCTATTGGGGAAGGAAAACTGGATGTGCTCTATAGACCTCCAGGATGCGTACTATCATATAAAAATGAACAGACGCTCCAGGAGATTTCTCCGCTTCAGGTTGGGAACCAGTCACTTTCAATTCAGAGCCCTGCCCTTTGGACTCACCACAGCCCCCCGGGTGTTTACCAAATGCATGGCAGTGGTCGCCTCTCACCTGAGACATCAAGGATTCCAGGTGTTTCCATACTTAGACGACTGGCTCCTTACAGCCCCCACCAAGCATCTTCTACTACTTGCCAGAGACTACACTTTTCGCATATTTCGAAAACTAGGTATCTCAATAAATTGCAAAAAGTCTGTTTTGTTGCCTTGTCATGCTATTACCTTCATAGGCGCAAATCTAGACACAGTCAGCATGTCAGCCAGACTTACAGACCAAAGGATAGCAGACATACACAAACTAGTCTCTCTTCTTTTCCACAGCAACAAAATCAAAGCCAGATTGGTCCTGAAAGTACTGGGGATAATGGCAGCTGCTATCCCTCTTCTTCTATTAGCCAGATTTCACATGAGAATCTTACAATGGATGCTCTTCACACAATGGTCATACCAACAACTTCCGATGTCCCACACCATTGTGATAACGCAAGCATGCAGGAATCACCTTCTTTGGTGGATTACATCCCCTCAGCTCTTCTTAGGAAGACCCTTTGTCCCTCCCCCTCCGGTTGCTACTCTGACAACGGACGCCTCCCTGATCGGGTGGGGGGGGCATTATCAGGGCAGGACAGTCCAGGGCATATGGCAACCTTACGAACGCCACTTGCATATAAATGTTCTAGAGATGAGAGCAGTGCTTTTAGCATTGCAGGCCCTTCAAGACTCTCTTCCGATGGGAACGATAGCAATTCAGATGGTCAACATGTCTGTAGTGTGGTATATCAACAAACAAGGCGGAACCAGATCCTACCCCCTATGTCGAGAGGCACTCAGACTGTGGCAATGGGCGATTTCTTCTCAGCGGTTTCTGATAGCAATGCACATCCCCGGGAAGTCCAATGTCATTGCGGACAAATTGAGCAGAGCTATTCTCATGCCTCACAAGTGGTCTCTGAAAAATTCAGTGTTGGAAAAAGTTTTTCTGAAGTGGGGCCAGCCTTGCTGCGACCTTTTTGCTACTCCCCAAAACAGCAAGTGCGAAAATTATTTCACCCTCTTTCCTCTTCCAGGCCATCCCTGCAGAGACGCTCTAGTCCAAGATTGGCCCCGGGGACTTCTGTATGCCTTTCCTCCCTTTCCACTAATTTCTCAATTGATACAGAAAGTCATCGCTCAGAAAGCTTCCTTGATCCTCATTGCTCCTTACTGGCCTCGACAGGTTTGGTTCCCTTTTCTACACCGTTTTCTGTTGGAGCAACCCTGGCATCTGGACCTAGTTCCAGATCTTTTGACCCATCAGTCGCGTCAGTTACATTGCTCCCTCCCCTCTCTGAACCTCACTGCTTGGTTCCTCCAATTCCAACCCTAGCCAGGCTTCCTTTAATATCTCACTCAGTTCGAGATATTTTTATAGCTTCCCATAAATCCTCCACTCGGAAGATTTATCTTAGTAAGTGGAAACGTTTCTCCTATTGGGCACAAGGAAGGGACATAGATCCTTTCACTGCTTCCATTCAATCGGTCCTTGATTTTTTAGCCGAACTTTTCCACGCAGGTTCGTCTCCTTCTACTCTTAAGGTTCAACTGGCAGCTATATCTAACTTTCATGTTGGAATCTCAGACTCTGCCATCATGTCTCACAAACTTTGCAAAGCCTTTTTGAAGGGAGTTTTTCTACTCAAGCCTCCTATTAGAAATCCTCCTCCTTCTTGGGACCTTAACTTGGTTCTCACATCTCTGATTCTTCCCCCTTTTGAACCTGCAGCTTCGTGTTCAATGAAATTGTTATCCTGGAAAACACTCTTTTTGGTAGCCATTACTTCAGCTAGAAGAGTCTCTGAACTTCATGCACTCTGTAGTCGATCCCCTTACCTTTTGTTTCATAAGGATAGGGTATCCTTACGGACCAACCCATCCTTCTTACCCAAAGTAGCCTCTCCGGCAAACCTAAATCAAAACATTGACCTTCCTGTGTTCTTTCCTAACTATTCCAACAGGTCTGAACAAAAATTACATTGGCTAGATGGTCATCGACAATTAAGGTATTACTTAGACAGGACCAAACAGATCAGAAAGGCTGACCAACTGTTTGTTTCTTATGCAGAAGGCAGAAAGGGCCTTCCAGTTTCGAAAGTATCACTCTCCAGATGGCTTACATCCTTGATTTCTTTTGTGTATGAGATTAGGCATCAAAAGTTACCAAACAAACCTAAGGCTCATTCAACTAGAGCTTTGGCTACTTCTATAGCTTTCCAAGACAGGCTGTCTATTGATACGATTTGTGCGGCAGCTACATGGGCTACTCCTCATACTTTCATTTCTCATTATAAGTTGGACTTAGCTTCTAGACACAGAGCTAACTTTGGTTCCACTGTACTCAAGAGTCTGTTCCGATAGGCCACCCGGGACAAGGTGCTAGGGACGTGGTCCCATCCAGCAAGAATGAAGGCGAGATAGACAACTTAACATATAGAAGTTATGTACCTACCATAACGTTCCATGTTAGTTGTCTTCTTCTCGCCTTCTTTCTTGTGTCCCACCCTCCTTCCCCCTAGCCTGGACAGACCTAGAGGAGTTTGATTGTGACCTTCTTTTACTACCACCTCTATTTGTATATATGTATATACTTTTTATGTATATATTCCCTCATCAGGTTGTAGGTCACCTTCTTTCTGTCATTTATAGAGGTGGGTTTTTCCCCTTTCCAGTGTTTTCTGGATTTTGTTTTTCCTGGCTGGGCCTAGCTTACAAACGAGATCTGAGGCATTACCGCCTAGCACTTTGGGATAAAAGGGGAGCCTCGAGCCGGTGGAACCAACTCTCGAGCTTTTAGAGTGGCCGATTTGGAGCCGAGGATCGGCTCCGAACCCATCCAGCAAGAAAGAAGGCGAGAAGAAGACAACTAACATGGAACGTTATTGTAGGTACATAACTTCTATTTCTCCCTTCTTTTGGAATTATATATAGTTACAGTCCATGTGGTCAAACTCTCATTTGCTCAACAAAGTGAACTGTAGTGCTGTTTTTGTGCAGTTGGCAGTTTCTGCAAGTATCTGTTTGGTCGATTACCAGTATAATCAACTAAGGTAAGTGCCTTTTTCTAGGGTTGGGGGGTTTGTGTCTGAGTTTGTGTTTTAGATTTAGAGAAAGGGTTAGGTAAGGGGATAGGTTTAGTGTATGTGTGAGTGTGTGTGTTTAGGTTTTAGAGTTAGAGTAATAGATCAGGGGATGGATATAATGTGTGTATGTGTGTGTGTGTGTGTGTGTGTGTGTGTGTGTGTGTGTGTGTGTTTTTGTTTTTTAGGGTTAAGTTTAGGTAAAGAGATAGGTTTAGTGTCTGTGCGAGTGTATATGTTTGTTAGAGTTAGGATAAGGGATAGGTAAGGGGATAAATTTAGAGTTACATGGGTGTGCACATATTTGTGTGTGAGTACGTGATGAGTGTTGCTGTCTTGTGTATTGGTAATGTAATGGAAGGTGTTCTCTATAAGATAAGGTGCACAGTTAGGGTTAGATACAGGGGCAAGGTTAAGGTTTGCATGCATTACTAAGGTAGAACAGGGGACACGCTGTCTTCCAAAAGACCTGTTACCAACAGTGCTTAATGCTCCCCATGGCTTTGTCTTGGTCCACTCTTATTTGGTATATATTTCTCAGATACCAAAGCTGATGTCAAGTGCCTCTGGGTATCCCAGTATGCTGATAATTTCAAGCTTGATGCTATCATAACCTTCCCAGAGAACTCCCTGATGCTACAAGAAAGACTAGCTTGTACAACTTTTTTTTTTGTGTGGCTTAACTTTCGGTTTAGAGAAGACAGCAGTTTATGGAAATGCCCATGGTGTCAGGTGATCTAGCTGCAGGTATGCTCCTATTATCAATGTTTTGTCAAAGGTGTTTTTTTTTCTAGTTTATTATGAATATTTGACAATGTAGTAAGAACAAAACTGAAATACAGAATGTTAGTTTGGGGCCCTTATAGAAAAAAAAAGCGTAAAGGTTATATTGCAAAGAGTTCCAAAATAGGTTTTGTGTTTTGAATATCTAAATGATGAAGTGAAAATTAGAGTGATATATAGAAATTAACTGACAGAAGACTTAGTATAGATCAAATTATCAGATTTATGTCTGTTAATGATGATGAACTAAACATCATTATAAACCTACTGATATAACAAACAATAAAACCTGATGTTATAGCACAAGATTACAAAGAGTCAAGAATAAACAGAAAACAGAAAGTAGCTTAGCAGATGAACTGTGAGTACATGAAACACACTTCTGGCAGAAACCAGAGAAATCCAAAATTTAGACAACTTTAAGGAAGACATAAATCAAATGAGGCCAGAGGTCAATTACATACCAAAGCATTAAATAAAGACAAGGAAAAAATATATACAGTAATAAAAGTGGAGTTATAGTACATTTTGTGTCATAAATAGTTAAGTTTTGTTACATTTTCAACCTTGTTTGTTTTTGTTCTTTCTCGTGTGTGTATGCACGTGTGTGTGTGTGTGTGTGTGTGTGTGTGTGTGTGTGTGTGTGTGTGTGTGTGAGACTGCCATTCCTCTAATCTCCCATCAAGAATTTCTTGCAAAACTGGGATGACACTAGCGAACAGGGACTTTTAAAAAGGAACCTACTTCACATTAAAAATAAATGGAACAGCATTTTCTTCAGTACGAAAGATACATGGGGACACTAATATTAACCATCTCCACATAAAAGGTCAATGAAAATTAAGCTTTGTAGCACAAAGTATTACAGGGGCAAAAAAGGTATGAAATTGTAATGCCTGGCATTAACTGAATTTAATGGTCTTTGGTGTATGCAGGCTATACTCAAGACTTCCAAAGTCGTGATGGAGAACACTAGATGACACCAAGGAGTCTTTCTACATATTACTCTGTCTGGTTCGATTCTCAGCTAGAACGTCTTCTGCATGGAGACATGATCTTGTATTAACATATTTCCAGTACATGATTAAATAACTATTCTCCTCTTGTTGAGTATTCAATATTTTAATATACATAGGAACAAATACAAAAAATATGAACTTCTGAAATTTTTAAATTGTCAAATGTATATTTTAAGACAGAAAGTCCAATAGTTGGAAGAACAAAACTATTAAATAAAATAAATCAAACATAAAACACATTATTAGAATTTTTAATATGAGTAATCATTGATTATTATTGATCTGAGTCATTAATCAATTAATGGGACCCTTGCTTTTCCTTGCTTAATTGTTCAATACCAGATATGTGTTTGGTCATTTTCAGCTTCACACAGGCTTCTGAATGCACAGGGGTTAGGGAACTTCCCTGTGGACTCAAAACAGCTTTCATGTGTGAGAAAATTTGTTCACATGTGTAAGTTGACCCAAAAGCTGAAAGTAGAGCAAATGCAACTTTCTTTAAGCTGGTGAACACTTCAGGCAGCGATGTCCAGCAGTTGAGGATGGCAGCAAATTTTATTGACAATAACTGTAATAGCTTGAATTTGATGTGTTGCATTTCAAAATTGCCATCATCCATCTATTCGAAAAGAGGTACGTCAAATGGGGTAGTAGAAAGATCAATTAAGCCAGGCTTGATGAGATAAGAAAATATGGGCCCATGAATTTGGAAGTCTTGACCTCATTTAGTAAACTTTCCTTTGAGCGCTTCAACTTACTTCTGAAGCTCATCTCTGTTGACAGTAAATTGATCTGAATGAGCCTTTATGTTTTGAAAGTAGTTGTAGGTGTTATTGGTAGTGTCACAGGAAAACATATCTAATTTTGACGCATATCCGTTCCAGTGCTCAAAAAGTTCAAGTACCGTTTGACCCTGTTCTTGTAAATGCAAGTTTAAGTCATTCAGGTGTTTAGTTATGTCAGCCAAAAACATCAGCTTGCACAGCCAGTTGTCATAATTCAATTCCAGGAAATGTTGTTCTTTTTCACCAAGAAACACTTTGATTGCTTCTAGACTTGATACAAATCTGTTTAAAACATTACCTTGACTAAGCCAACGAACATTGCTGTACAACGGGAGGTCTGTATATGGGCTCTCCATTTCTTGTAGAGGAGATTTGAATTACCTATGGGTCAATGAAGAGCAAGACACTATGAAGTTAACTATCTTGACAACAGTTTCCATTACAGAGTTCAAGCACCATGATGAAATCTTCCCACACAAACTCACATGGTGTATAATGCAATGGAAGCTCAATACTTGACGCCCTATATGATCCTAAAGAAGTTTAACAAATCCCTTGTTCTTTCCGACCATTGCAGGGGCGGCATCAGTAGTAACACTGAATCTTTTATTTATGTCAATGTGCTGATTTTCAAAATAGCTTACAAATGCAGTTCTAATATCCTCTCCCTTGGCTGTACCAGCAACAGGTATCAAACAGCACAGTTCTTCATAAATACGGTCGTTCTCACAATATCTCGCAACTATTGCTAGGTATGCCATGTCATTCACATCTTCACTTTTGTCAAGAGAGACACTAAATACAACAGCTTGTTGTAACCTGGTTGTCTGCTTTACCATTATATTTTCAGCCATATCTCGCAGAAGCTGGTATTTCTTGAATCCAAGCCAGTATTGTTTCTTTATTTGGTGAGTCACTAAACAAAATGTCAGCACTGCTCAGAATAGTTTCCTTGAGGAATTCTCCATCTGTAAAAGGTTTGGTCTTCAAAGCCACGCACTGAGCAATTTTATAACTACATTTGGTAGCTTTATTTTTGGTTCCAGTTACTTGACTAAAAATACGTTTTTTTTTGTAGCCAGAAACTGGCCTTTTTATGGCTTCACTTTTTTCCTCAGAGTTTTTAAACATGGACTTATGTTTTGTTTGATAGTGTCTTTGTACATTTGACTTATGGCACACAACAGTTTCACAGCATAAAGCACAAACAGCATGATCCTTTTGTTGTATGAATCCATATTCATGTGTCCAAAAGTCTTAAAATGAGCAGATATCAATTTTTGCCTTTTCTTGAGTCATTTTAAAAGATACCGGTTTATTACTTATTAACATCACCATGTATTTCCACCTCTTCTTGCTGAGTGACAACTTCCGGTCAACAAAGAGTAAATAAATAAGAACAGTACTCAACAACTTTCATTTTGAAGGTATGTGGCTGAACTCAGTTCTGATCAACATTAATTTTATCTCTGTAAAGCAGCAAGTATGGCTTTGCAGGTGAGTAATGTCGAGCAGAATAATTTTTAGCTGCTACTGTAACTAGTACATTTGTTATGATAACATCACTCAGCTATACTGTATCTGAGATAAGCTTCCTGAGGTGTTGCTTAGAACAAAGCTATCCTGCATCTACTAGCTATGGCTATGCCTAGATTCCTCTATCTCTTACTACCTATACTAGGCTAGGATGCCACCTTCAAACCATCAAGCTACTGGAACTTCACCCTGCTCCAAGCAGTAATGTGCTCTGCCCCAGTTAAGTACATTTTACCTGTTTTTTTGTTTTTATCTGACTGCTCTGCCCTGATTAAGTACATTTTTACCTGTTTTTTAATCTGATTGTCCCATTATAAAACTGTAAGTGCTTTACTTGATTTTCAAAAAGCTACCATTCTTGGATCATCTCTGTTGCTGAAGTTATCTCATCTTGTGAGCAACTAAATGTGAAGTGATGTACTTCAACTTTGCTAACTGCTGAGCGGCTGTAGCTGTTTGCATTCCACATTGTCATTTAAAGCAGTAAAAATGTTTAAAGCACACAGGGCAACCTCTGTGGTCTATGAAATATACTGTGTTATGAGTGCAAGGTGTTGAATATTCTTGACTATTATAATTTGATGTACAGCTGTTAGAAATATTTAATTATTTAATCTGGGTTCTGGAAAGCAGTATCCTTTATGACACTCATTCACTCCAATCGCATACCCACACAGTCTCTTCCTGTTTCTTACATGCATTCACTCACTCACTCACTCTGATTGCACACTCACACAGTCTCTTCCTGTTTCATACATGCATTCACTCACTCACTCACTCACTCACTCACTCACTCACTCACTCACTCACTCACTCACTCACTCACTCACTCACTCACCCACTCACCCACTCACTCACTCACTCACTCACTCACTCACTCACTCACTCACTCACTCACTCACTCACTCACTCACTCACTCACTCACTCACTCACTCCGATCACACACCCACCCAGTCTTTTCCTGTCTTCTTTTTTCATACATGCATTCACCCAGTCACTCACTCTGATCACACAGCCATTGTCTCATCTATAATGCACTCACTCACTCACTCACTCACTCACTCACTCACTCACTCACTCACTCACTCACTCACTCACTCACTCACTCACTCACCCACACACTCTCTTCATTTTTCATGAATGCATTCACTCAGTCACTCTCTCTGATCTCTCACTCACACACAGTCAGCATACCATTGAAAATTGCTCCACGTGCCACACTTGGCACACGAGTCATAAGTTGCCAACCCCTGCTCTAATCTGTCTAAAAAGGTTATATAGCAACAGGTCTTACATTCAGATGCATTTACTGAGCAAAAAGAATGAAATACTAATATCTGGCATTACTGAATGACTGTAATCATTTCTGATTTACAAGGGCAGTGACAAATTGGGATTGTTCTGTAAATTCAGGGACTCATAAGGGGTATGGGAATATGTTGTCTTTTTGGATCTGTGTATGTGTGCTGGAGAATGAATTAGTGGGGGGTGCCTGTGTTAACTTGATGCATCAGCTGCCCGCAGCGATTACTGCAAGGGCAGCAGAAAAAGACCTGTTATTGCTTACAGTAATCACTGAGTGATTCAGAGACATGCAGACTAGCTGATAATGAGGTCTAACAAGCTTTCTTTGTGGCAGCCTTACGCCTTGCAAATGGCTTGTCTGTGAATCCTGGCAACGTATTTAGAAACTGACATGCATATTAAATCCTAGCAGTTTGTCTGTGTTATGCTGTATTTATATTTGTGTTACACATCCTGCTAGGAGAGGATTTTTTTTTTATTTCAACCCTATACCTAATCAACAAACCTTCTCTCCATATTATTGCATTGATCTGTTCATCCTCCTTAGGGTTAGAACTCTATTTGCACATTTGCTCCCCTTGGAATGATAAGTATTGAAAATGGTGCTATTATCTGTGGTGAAGTCAAATTTAGCATTATCATTCCTCCGATTTTGCCTAGTTGATGCTTAAGGGGTTGGGTGTGCAATGGGAGCTGCATATTATTGACACTCATAAGCCTGCAGGTACTGCCTTCTCTCTTGAATACAATGTCTTCATTGGTTGACTGGTTTTCACCAAGAACCTCAAATACAAAACACTTTCCTGGCTATACAGCCCACCCCTCTGGCTCTGAGAGAGGAAAACTGGCTCAAACTCTTTTTTTCCTTCTCCATTTTCCTGTATTGTATCAAGGCTACTAATCATTTACAGATTGGCTGGGTTGCAGTCAGGGCTCTATGCCTCCATGCAAAAGAGCTGACTGCATGAAAGGAATTAATAATGACCTAAGCATGTGAAACTTTGTTTTCTATTTCATTGCCTTTGTCCCATTATTGTACTGATGTTTACTACTGCCTTATGTGGCTGCTTAATTATCTCTGTCATGATGTATAATGACTAGTAAACCCTTTTTGTATTTGCCAGTTGTTGCGGTTAAAATTAACTGACACATGGTGCCGCAATAATCAATGATTTTAAAGCTTATCATCCAGCATACTGTATTGATGCAGTCTTCACTGTCATCCATGAGAAGTGATCTTTTTATACTATATTTTGACCTACATCTAATAAGGATATTAAAAAGGCAAGACACTGCTTAGCACAGAAGCAGCCCATTGTGTGACTCACTTTTCTTTTTCCTGATTACAGCCATAATCTAAAGCTTTAACACGTACAATTTTGCTCTCTGGAGAAGCAGACCAATTTCTTAATCCTTATTTTTTCCCCAAGATTTTCACAGATTTGATGTTGCAAATGTTCAGTATCTCTTAAACCCCTTAGGACATAAATATCTTATTTAGATCATGCAGGTTCACTTCCTCGTGACATCAGAATATTTAACTTATATATTAGAATACTTCTGACAGTAGTCACCCTGTGAAACAATAAACATTAGCATCTTGACATTTTTTTTCATATTCTTCAGGACATCATTATTACACAACCGATTTATTACATTCTCTCTCCCTCTGTCCTTTCCCTATTTTAACTGAAAGTAAGATGTACTGTCTAGGCAATGTCACAGAAGAACAGCACTGTGACCTTTGTCACATAATGCATTATGCAGATTATAACATGCTGTGCTTCCTGTCCACCGAAGAGATGCCCACAGTCTCTGCAAAGCATGCTGAATGTGAGCCCAGCATGTTTCCGGCAGCAGTCTCTCTGGATTACATTCACGCTTTTTGCTACAAAGATTCTAAACCTATTTGCTGGCATATTGAGGCCACCAGTGATTTACACGTGTATCTCAGATTTGTTCAGAACTTAGTTCTGTAAGCCTTCTGTCAGCATGTTATTGTTGCCTTTATTCTGTGATATCGACACTATGAGAGTACAAATGAAAACTGAGAAGATAAATTGATTACATGGAAATTTTTTTTAAAAAAATGTTCTAAATCTGAGCTTCTCATGAGCAATACAGCACTAAAATGCTGTTGACATAGGTCAACAAATATAAACAGTAATTGTTAGCAGATGTGAAGTCTATGGACTGGATCATGCTGGACTCTTTCATACCATATCAAAAATTATCTGGCTGTATAGCTCAGAGGGTTACGCGGCTGAATCCTACTAAAAAAAGGACTAGGAGTCATTAATTATTGTTATGTTGTCAATCAGGGATCAATTTCTTCAGTCTCTATATATGCATTATATGACTAAGAAAATACCTAAGACGCTGTGTTTTCCAGAGTCCTTTCTTAAAAGAGACATGTATGCTTAACAGATTGGCATGAATGCACAAGGCAGCAGACTCTGATATTCCTGTCTCATTTCAGTATAACTGTGTTTTTCATTTTAGGTTCATAGGTTCATAGGATCATACTAGGCTATCTGCCCAAGGGCATTTATAAGCCTAGCCTATAGTTATGTGGCTTTCGCCACCCCTTTAGTTTGAATAAAACTATGCCTATTATTTTGCTGTGCCTCTGTCAAGCAGTGACACTGAAGTAATCCCTGGGGTATATCTGCGATCTCCCATCCATTGGTCAAGATTCCTCTTGAACAAGGCCAGCGAGGTGCTCTGCCTCACATGTACCGGGATTTTGTTCCACAGCATAGGGAGTCTCTGGGTGATGAATCTGTCCCTCCAGCACGTTCTATTAATAACCGTGTCAAGGTTTAAGTCCCCACCCTTGTGGTTCTGAGGGATCTAGATTTTTGAGGTGAAGCATATTCATCAAATCTGGGTTTGACATGGCCTTATATGTCAGGCACAGGTCACCTCTGAGCAAGCGGTATGAGACTGAATAGAGCTGGAGTTCTTTCAGTCGGGCAGCATAAGACATATTTTTGAGACCCTTTATCCTTTTGGTGAGGAACTTTTGGGGCCTTTCCAGCTGCTGCAGGTGTCGGGTCAGATACATTCTGAATGGGGCATTGTACTCAATCATAGGTCTAATGAGTGATGAGTACAGGGGGACGATGACCTCCCTTGATCTAGATGTGAATCCCTTCATGATCAGGTGGGCAATGTAGAAGGTTTTCCTAACTACTTTAGCAACATGAGTGTCAAACGAAGGGCTACTGTCAACCTGGGTCCCCAGATCCCTGATGACTTCTTCTGTGCTCAGTGGATTGCCACCTATATGGTAGCTAGGGGTAACCTTGTTTTTCCCGAAGGGTATGACTATGCATTTCTTGGCGTTTAACTTTAGGCCATGGCTCTGGCACCAGTTATCCGTTTCTGTGAGGCCCTTCTGAAGGATATCTGTGTCAGATGTGTTTTCGACTATGGCGCCCAGTTTGCAGTCATCTGCAAACTTTGTCAGCCATAACCCTCCTGTGTTTGCTTGTACTTCAGAAAAGTAGATGCTGAACAAGAGTGGATGAGCCCTGTGGGACACCACTTGTGACAGGCTTTGAGTCTGACATGGCTCCAGCAACTCTGACCCTGTGGTTTCTGTCACTTAGCCAGTTTGCAACCCATCTTGTGATGTATGGGTTTACATTCAAGCTGATGAGTTTTTCGATGATACCCGAGTGGGGTATTGTGTCGAAGGCCTTTGCCAGGTCGAGGTAGGCTGTATGGACTGCCTTTCCCTCATCAATGGCCTTGGTGACTGTCTCAAAAAAGTCAACCAAGTTTAAAAGGCATGATCTGCCTTTGACAAAGCCAAACTGGGTTGGATCCAAAGTCTGCAAGTTCCCTATGTCTTTATTTATGAGTTCCATTATGATCCTCTCCATGGTTTTGCAGATAAGGCTTGTCAAGCTAATGGGACGGTAATTTCCAGGGTCGGTGGAGGCACCGCCCTTGTGAAGTGGGACCCACAGTCGCCGTGCGCCACTCCTTGGGTACGTATCCTGAAGTGAGGCTAAGATTAAACAGCTGTCCTAACTGCGGGTTTAATTCCTCATTGAGTTCATGGAGCACACAGCCGGGGACACCATCCGGTCCCATGGATGCTGTGTTTTCTGCCTTGGAGAGAGCAGTTCTCACCTGGGCGTTGGAGATGTTTGGGGGGCTACAATCCTCTGGTATAGATATCTCTCCTTTTGGGGGGGAGGGGGGGAGAAGTTTGCACTGAACCTGTCAGACAGTATGTTGGCAATGTGTGTAGGTTCAGTAATCTTCACACCATTTTGAACTAATTCTGAGCATATCTGGGAGTTTCCTCCTAGGTTTCTAACATAGCTAAAGAAGGCCTTATGATTGTCTTTTGAGTCCTTGGCGATTTTTCTCTCAAAATTTGCCTTGGATGATTTTATGAGAGCTCTTAGTTTTTTACTTATAATGATTAAAGGTGTCTTACCTTTCAAGAATTTTGCTCTATCTTGTAGTAGCTTCCTCCTTTTGTTGTAGAGCTTGTTTATGGCTGGGGTCCACCAGACTGGACGCTTGCCTTTGGTACAAAGAGTCTTAGTTTTGTTTGGGATTGCCTGATCCATACAGTCCTGTAGGTGCTGGTAGAAGGCATTTGTAAGTGATTCAGCGGTTTGAGTAATGTTTACCACTGGCTCAGGGGCCTTAAAGGAGATCACACTAGTTTTTAGAAGTGTGAAGTCGGCTTTTGAGAAGTTTTTCACTGTGGTCTTTTATTTCAGGTGGGGGCGGGATGAGGACCTCCAGCGAGATTAGTTTATGATCTGATCTCACCAGTGAGGGTATACTTCGGTGTTGAACATTGTGATCCCATGTTCGTGATGATGAGATCAAGTATGTTTTCTCCTCTTGTGGGGATGGTGACTAGTTGTTCCATGGCATTTGAGTTTATGAACTCCAGGAACCTTTGGGCTAGAGTGTTTGGGCTTGAGTAGTGTTCCCAGTCTATATTAGGGTAGTTGAAGTCGCCTAGTATGATGGTGTTTGGAGATACATTTATCCCCTCCAATGTTTTCAGGAAGGCCATGTGAGGTTCCTGAGTTTGAGAGGGTGGCCTGTAACATGCTACAAATTGCAGAGCAGTCTTGCCTATGGTTAATTGCACCTGGATGGTCTCCGATGCATCATGCGTTGCCACCAACCTTGAGGTGTGGGTGTCCTTTATGAATATGGACACCCCCCCTCCTTTCTTGGTGTTGTCCGGATTTTGGGGCCAGAACGCATGATATGAGGTGAAACCTGATAGTGCTGGGGTGCTCTCAGGAGACTTGAACCAGGTTTCTGTCACAGCACAGACATCGATGTTCTCCATACTGAGAAGGGCCTCGAGTGCGTGCATCTTGAGATTGAGACTTTTGGCATTGAGCAGCATTACCCTTAGTTTTTTCCTTTTTGTGTTCTAGGGTGGTAGGTTTAGAATTTGAGCCTTGCCTAAAAACGGCACTATGGGGGTGGCAAGAGCCTTTGCCAATATCCGGAAGCCTAGGGGTGACAGGTGCAAGCCGTCCCTTGCGAAGCAGCGTGGCTTGTCCAGCATGTCATCCCAGGCAGACAGACATTGGATCCCCTTTGAATGACACCAGAATTTAAGCCAATTATTAAAGCTGATCATCTTATCACTGTATTCTGGCATCATTCTAGGTGAAGGTAGGATACTGCTCAAGGTCAGGGTCATACCTGCCTGGGCTACATAATCAGAGAGCTCCTCAATGTCTCTTTTCATGTAGTCCAAGGAGGTACGTCTCAGGTCGTTGACACCAGCGTGGACAATGACTGATTCATACTTTTACCTGCTGTTGAGAGACCTGAGTGCTTGCGTTATGTGGCAGATTCTAGCGCCCGACAAGCAGCTTACTGTGACCTTCTCCTTACTCAGTCTGGTGAGCAGGACGTCAGTGTGTCTGACTATGGAGTCACCTATGACAAGTATGTTTGGTGTTGTATTTGGCCTTAAGGGCAGTGACTGCTTTGCACACTGATTTTGTTGTTTATGTGTTGTTTGTGTGGTGTATTGAGTTTGCAGTTGCTTGGGTGTCTGCTTTGGAGGCCTCTGCTGTTTAGGTAAATTTTTACTCAGAGCCTCCGAGTATGTCTTAGTGTGTTTATGTGTTTGATTCAGTGGTGTGCTTGAGTTATGTGAGACTGGTATTGTGGTGTGTGTAGTTGCCTTCTCCTCCTGCCTGGTCTTGCCAGTCCTGAGTTGAGAGAGCTCAGCCTCCAGTCTGGCTAAATAGCTGCATCTCTCACAAGTGTTAATATTACGTGGGAGGAGGAGAGGGTTGTCCGTGTACATGAGGCAATTGTAACATTGTCTCAGAATTCCTAGATTCACCAACTGGGCAGGAGAGGACGCCAGCATCTGACCCTTCGACATGCTAGAAAGAATTATGAGTTGGTATGAGACAGAAAAGTAGCGGACTTAGCAGGGAAGTGGGCACTCCTGGGGGGTTTTGCTAGTGAGAGATTTGTATAATATAGGAGTGCTTGACCTGCAAAGAGAATGCTTATAAGACAAGGGATATGCTTATAAGACAAGTGCTGAGCTTTTTGAGAAGAAAAAGCTATTTGGAACAAGTGCTGCACTTTTTAGTGAAGGTGTAAACTGTTTAGGTTCTTAACAGAGCAGTTCTAAGGGAAAAATTGAAGAACAGACTTTCTGGAGCCAGAAAGAGTTTAACCTTGTTTAACCAGCGCTGCCCGATGCTGCTCTAGTGGCAACTCCGCGCTAAATCGCGCTAAAGCACGTTAAAGCGTGCTTGATAGCAAGGGCTGGAAAGAAGCAGGAATAGACCCAAAACGGACAATAAAACTACAGTTTCAAGTCAGTAACCACCTCTACGGGGGGCAGGGAAGCTGCTCAATGTTATTCACTGCCACTGATCAACACAGAGACCCTCCTTCAGCCCAAGCAAAAATGGCCTCACAGAAACTTTCAAACAGTTCAGGAACAGCAAGCCTGTAACTGAACTTTTTTAACTCTCAGAAAAGTGGGGAAAAAGCAAGATTTTTTTTTTGTTTTTGTCCTCTACAGAGATAGCAGAGGTTCACAAGTAATATCAAGTTATAACAGTGCAGTAAATGACCCCACACAAGAGTGCTAGGTCAAGGACAGAAAATATGCAAGTTTTAAGAAAAAAACGATTTAAAATTAAGTGCAAACAGGAAATTCAGCAAACAGCTTTTGGTTGTGCTCTAAATACAGCTACTAATACAGAAATCAAGTTTAACAAGCCAGAAAATTCTCAAGCTAGGCAGCTATGCAGAAAAACTTAGCAAATAAACAGAGAAAAAATACTTAAAAATCTCAAAAGTGGCTCCCTTCTTCTCTCAGCGTTTTTTCCTCTTGGAGGGGGCTTCACCAAGAGCCAACAAGCCTGAAAAGATGCCCAAACCATGAGACAACTAGGTTTTAAGAGAGGAAGATGAAGGAGTTTTGGAAATGACCCCTAGTGGCCAATAAAACTACAGTTTCAAGTCAGTAACCACCTCTATGGGGTGCAGGGAAGCTGCTCAATGTTATTCATTGCCACTGATCAACACAGAGACCCTCCTTCAGCCCAAGCAAAAATGGCCTCACAGAAACTTTCAAACAGTTCAGGAACAGCAAGCCTGTAACTGAACTTTTTTAACTCTCAGAAAAGTGGGGAAAAAAGCAAGATTTTTTTTTTTTTGTTTTTTACAGAGATAGCAGAGGTTCACAAGTAATATCAAGTTATAACAGTGCAGTAAATGACCCCACACAAGAGTGCTAGGTCAAGGACAGAAAATATGCAAGTTTTAAGAAAAAAACGATTTAAAATTAAGTGCAAACAGGAAATTCAGCAAACAGCTTTTGGTTGTGCTCTAAATACAGCTACTAATACAGAAATCAAGTTTAACAAGCCAGAAAATGCTCAAGCTAGGCAGCTATGCAGACAAACTTAGCAAATAAACAGAGAAAAAATACTTCAAAATTTCAAAAGTGGCTCCCTTCTTCTCTCAGTTTTTTTTCCTCTTGGAGGGTGCTTCACCAACAGCCAACAAGCCTGAAAAGATGCCCAAACCATGAGACAACTAGGTTTTAAGAGAGGAAGATGAAGGAGTTTTGGAAATGACCCCTAGTGGCCAATAAAACTACAGTTTCAAGTCAGTAACCACCTCTACGGGGGGCAGGGAAGGTGCTCAATGTTATTCACTGCCAATGATCAACACAGAGACCCTCCTTCAGCCCAAGCAAAAATGGCCTCACAGAAACTTTCAAACAGTTCAGGAACAGCAAGCCTGTACCTGAACTTTTTTAACTCTCAGAAAAGTGGGGAAAAAGCAAGATTTTTTTTTTTTTGTTTTTTACAGAGATAGCAGAGGTTTACAAGTAATATCAAGTTATAACAGTGCAGTAAATGACCCCACACAAGAGTGCTAGGTCAAGGACAGAAAATATGCAAGTTTTAAGAAAAAAACGATTTAAAATTAAGTGCAAACAGGAAATTCAGCAAACAGCTTTTGGTTGTGCTCTAAATACAGCTACTAATACAGAAATCAAGTTTAACAAGCCAGAAAATGCTCAAGCTAGGCAGCTATGCAGAAAAACTTAGCAAATAAACAGAGAAAAATACTTAAAAATCTCAAAAGTGGCTCCCTTCTTCTCTCAGCGTTTTTCCTCTTGGAGGTGCTTCACCAACAGCCAACAAGCCTGAAAGAAAAAACACCCAAACCATGAGGCAACTAGGTTTTAAAAGAGGAAGATGAAGGAGTTTTGGAAGTGACCCCTAGTGGCCAATAAAACTACAGTTTCAAGTCAGTAACCACCTCTACGGGGGCAGGGAAGCTGCTCAATGTTATTCACTGCCACTGATCAACACAGAGACCCTCCTTCAGCCCAAGCAAAAATGGCCTCACAGAAACTTTCAAACAGTTCAGGAACAGCAAGCCTGTAACTGAACTTTTTTAACTCTCAGAAAAGTGGGGAAAAAGCAAGATTTTTTTTTGTTTTTGTTTTTTACAGAGATAGCAGAGGTTCACAAGTAATACCAAGTTATAACAGTAAAGTAAATGACCCCACACAAGAGTGCTAGGTCAAGGACAGAAAATATGCAAGTTTTAAGAAAAAAACGATTTAAAATTAAGTGCAAACAGGAAATTCAGCAAACAGCTTTTGGTTGTGCTCTAAATACAGCTACTAATACAGAAATCAAGTTTAACAAGCCAGAAAATGCTCAAGCTAGGCAGCTATGCAGAAAAACTTAGCAAATAAACAGAGAAAAATACTTAAAAATCTCAAAAGTGGCTCCCTTCTTCTCTCAGCGTTTTTTCCTCTTGGAGGGTGCTTCACCAACAGCCAACAAGCCTGAAAAGACACCCAAACCATGAGGCAACTAGGTTTTAAGAGAGGAAGATGAAGGAGTTTTGGAAGTGACCCCTAGTGGCCAATAAAACTACAGTTTCAAGTCAGTAACCACCTCTACGGGGGGCAGGGAAGCTGCTCAATGTTATTCACTGCCACTGATCAACACAGAGACCCTCCTTCAGCCCAAGCAAAAATGGCCTCACAGAAACTTTCAAACAGTTCAGGAACAGCAAGCCTGTAACTGAACTTTTTTAACTCTCAGAAAAGTGGGGGGAAAAGCAAGATTTTTTTTTTGTTTTTGTTTTTTACAGAGATAGCAGAGGTTCACAAGTAATACCAAGTTATAACAGTAAAGTAAATGACCCCACACAAGAGTGCTAGGTCAAGGACAGAAAATATGCAAGTTTTAAGAAAAAAACGATTTAAAATTAAGTGCAAACAGGAAATTCAGCAAACAGCTTTTGGTTGTGCTCTAAATACAGCTACTAATACAGAAATCAAGTTTAACAAGCCAGAAAATGCTCAAGCTAGGCAGCTATGCAGGAAAAACTTAGCAAATAAACAGAGAAAAAATACTTAAAAATCTCAAAAGTGGCTCCCTTCTTCTCTCAGCATTTTTTCCTCTTGGAGGGTGCTTCACCAACAGCCAACAAGCCTGAAAAGACACCCAAACCATGAGGCAACTAGGTTTTAAGAGAGGAAGATGAAGGAGTTTTGGAAATGACCCCTAGTGGCCAATAAAACTACAGTTTCAAGTCAGTAACCACCTCTACGGGGGGCAGGGAAGCTGCTCAATGTTATTCACTGCCACTGATCAACACAGAGACCCTCCTTCAGCCCAAGCAAAAATGGCCTCACAGAAACTTTCAAACAGTTCAGGAACAGCAAGCCTGTAACTGAACTTTTTTAACTCTCAGAAAAGTGGGGAAAAAGCAAGATTTTTTTTGTTTGTTTTTTACAGAGATAGCAGAGGTTCACAAGTAATATCAAATTATAACAGTGCAGTAAATGACCCCACACAAGAGTGCTAGGTCAAGGACAGAAAATATGCAAGTTTTAAGAAAAAAACGATTTAAAATTAAGTGCAAACAGGAAATTCAGCAAACAGCTTTTGGTTGTGCTCTAAATACAGCTACTAATACAGAAATCAAGTTTAACAAGCCAGAAAATGCTCAAGCTAGGCAGCTATGCAGCAAAACTTAGCAAATAAACAGAGAAAAAATACTTAAAATCTCAAAAGTGGCTCCCTTCTTCTCTCAGCGTTTTTTCCTCTTGGAGGGTGCTACACCAGCAGCCAACAAGCCTGAAAAGACGCCCAAACCATGAGGCAACTAGGTTTTAAGAGAGGAAGATGAAGGAGTTTTGGAAATGACCCCTAGTGGCCAATAAAACTACAGTTTCAAGTCAGTAACCACCTCTACGGGGGGCAGGGAAGCTGCTCAATGTTATTCATTGCCACTGATCAACATAGAGACCCTCCTTCAGCCCAAGCAAAAATGGCCTCACAGAAACTTTCAAACAGTTCAGGAACAGCAAGCCTGTAATTGAACTTTTTTAACTCTCAGAAAAGTGGGGAAAAAAGCAAGATTTGTTATCTTCTTCACAAGCAAGAACTATTGAACTCTTATTAATAGTATTATGTTTACATTGGCTCTCTATTAAAATGTTGGCACTTGTAATGCCAAGTTCCGCCACACAGAAAAAAACAAAAAACAAAAAACAAAAAAAATTGCAGGAGAAGGGCAAATATCGAACAGCTGTCTTCTCCTTCAAACTTATTTTTGCAGGGGGGCAAGCATCCCTGCACCCCTGATGTGTGGGAAAGCCCCTCAACCCCCCAAACTTACATATATCAAGTCTGAGATCAACATACCTTGGAGAAAATGGAATAGTCTGAGAAATAGCCATCTTGTACTTGGTATATGTATATTTCAGGATTCACTGAAGCAGGTCACAACATTTCAAATGGTTACCAGCTAAATTATTATGCTGTAAAACTGAAGACATCAGTTTGAATCACATAATTTGTCAGCTATGACCTAGTGATACTAAACAAAATAATAAGAATTAATTGCTTTCCAAGTGGCTTTATCAAAACATGATTACTGTAGTTACTGAGACTGCCTGCCTAAATTAATAATAAAAAAATACTAAAATTTAGAAAATGAGGTATAAACCTTATGAAGTCATACTAGCTAAGAGGTAAAATACAAGTATTTGTTAAGCTACAAAAGTGTATTTGTGTGTGTGTGTGTGTGTGTGTGTGTGTGTGTGTGTGTGTGTGTGTGTGTGTGTGTGTGTGTGTGTGTGTGTGTGTGTGTGTATGTGCACGTGCGTATGTGCTCATATATGATTCTACTCTAGCACACTTTTCTTACTAGGGGGAACTCTACCTGAGTTGCATGTCGGACACTCTTCGATGTTGTGATCTTATGACTGTCTGTTGAACTGAACCATGTGATGGCAATATCAAGCCATTTGCAAGAAAGAAGTCTAGAATGCCCTCTCCTTCTTTATTCCTATTGCCCTACACATGTGGATCCAGTACCCAGGCAGTCCTCATATCCTGGTTTCTGTCTGTTCCAATATGAGCACTCATATCCCCCATTTTTAACACTAATTCATGTTGTCTTGCTTTATCTAGTAGGTCCTGAAACTGCTGCTTGACTGCACTCTTCCTTGCTATTAAAACTCTGATGCTGGGCACTAGTCTGTCCTTCTCCTGAGTTATGTACAGTGAATCCTAAACCAAGTGGCTTTGCTACACTACCCATCCATTTAATCTTCTACTTAGAGAGGACACCCAGCCTCATCCTTACCATCATGCCATCCACTTCCAAGCTATATCCTGTCAGCAAACTTGTACTGAGTATAGCAATCTTTAGCTCATGTCTGCCATGTTGATTGGTTTTATGGTTTTACATCCAGCTTTTGCTTAACTGAGCAATTCCAGGTAACCCAAGCTGGGCAACTGGATATGATTCCTTTTTTTTTATGACGGGCACTCACATAGACCTCTGGCATAGGTCAGGTCCTCAATCCACCTATCATTGATAAATACCCATGCCCATTTTTGGCAGCATTAGTCAATGTAACCAAATCACCTAAACCCAAGTTTTACACCATGAAGTGACTATTCTTGACATGGTGCACAGTCTATGATCCATGTTTTGCTGTCTAGAGGATATGTGCACTACAACTGATGCCTAAATTGGTTGGTCTATACAACTGTCCCCACTACAGGCATGATGAGAGTTTGTGGTGCTGCCAGAACTCTGTTCTTGTGTGAGTTTGGAGTGGAAACACCTAACATGTTTTTGGGAGGTGGTATTAACCTTGCAGAGACAAAGACAGAACATGCAAATTCCACACAGGCATTGGCCAGAGGTCAGGATCAAACCTTGTGCCTTGTACATCCCTTAAGCATTATGCCAACTGTGTCTCAAGTATATGTACACATACAAATACATATGTGTATATGCATATCTAGAGAGTGTACATGTGTCTGAATTTTTTTTTTACAAAATAATCTACTACATTTGTTTATGTCCCGCTTCTGTGTTATCTATTTGTTCACATCTATTTTCCCATTACCCTACTTTGCTTTGTTTTCATTCTTCATATTGTTCATACTTTATTCAGACATTTTACATTTTAAGCTTTTGCCTGAAACTTTTTCAGGATTTGTTTTCCAGGTTCTCTATATACAGTACTTACTGACCTTTTCAGGCACTGTATCCAGAGGTTACCCCAAATAATTCCTATCTGAGTAGGACTGTTTTGCAAAAAAAAATTGTATTGTAAATTACTCACAGCCACTCCCAAATTACCTTCTCTGTGTAGCATTCATACTACATTTGGACCTCAAGAAAAACAGTAATGTCATTTTTATGCCACAGCATTTAAAAAGAAAGAAAATCAGAATTTTACATAGTGATAAATAAATCTTTTAGGTCTGCTGTCGTACTAACATGTATATTTGTTTTTCATCACTTTTATACTTGCTGCCTTAAACAGAACTCAGATACTAATATTTTATGCTGAATGTTTTGAAAACTTTGCAGTTTGTTAATTCTACATAATTTTCTGACTTCAGTTGGACCCTTCCTACAAATGGCCACCCTTAATAATGCTTTCAGACATATCGTCTGTCAGCTACACATTATAAGTTGAATGCTCTAATGAGGATCACGTCAAAGTAATGAAATACATCTATCAAAAGGCAAGGACTGTGAAAGACAGAATGGAATGGTCCTGCTAGGATGAAAAGAGGTAACCATGAATACACTTAATGGTTGAGTATCGAAGGTGCAACACACCGATCCATGAGCATTAACACTGGAGAACATGTGCACCATCCTCACAGACCTCTAGTGTATTGTGCTGGGCTGTGACATGGCCAACCTGTCTTAAATTCTGCTACCAGATTTGACTGGAAAACAGTCCCACATTTGAGAAGTGACATCTTAACCACTTATGTTATAAATGAGTGCCAGTGCTAAATTAAAAGCTCTGTTTTGTACTGTGGTAATTTTGATCTGAAACTGATTAGCACCATCAGGTACCCAAGTCACTATTTGAACTCAGGTCATCTGGACCATAATAAGAGCTCTATTACTCTATACCACCAGTGCAGGCTGCTACTGCTGATGTTTCTAGTTTGTATTGCTATTGGTTATATAACGGTGTGAATTTTCTATTGTCCTGTGTGCTCTTGGGGTCTACTTTAAATCTGTCTTATTTGCAGATGCTAACACTCTGTTTTGTTGGGCTGCAAGCCTTAAATGGGTCTATATCAGTTAGTCAAATCATTTGTTCAGCTAAATGAACATTCACATCTGGGAATATGTTTCATAGGGAAAGGATAAAGTTGGCCAACATCAGGAAATGCCCTTCTTCCCATTGTAGTGCAGTCTCAGAGTTGGTATATATAAGTAGGGTGGTGGGGGGTACAGCCCCCACCTGTGTGGGTATGATATACTGCGGTGTATGTTATGCTGGGAATGTTGGTCAACTTTCTCCTTTCCATGTGAGATACATTTGCATATGTGAACATTCGTTTATTGAACGTTTGCTCTTTTTTTCATTGAAGAGCCGTTCGCTGAATTGCAGTTTTGACGAACTGATATAGACGTCCTTAAACTCTGCCTCTGGATATGACTGAAAAACTATCCCACAACATTTGAGAAGTAACCTTTTCTCCACTTATTTTACATATTAGTGATCAAGTGCTGATTTAAAATGAATAATTTTGCATCTTAAAAAGGTCTGGCTGCAACAAAAGTAGGGCCGACTTCTGCTGTTGTTTCTGGCTGGTGTTACTGTTGGCAGTGTAGCTGCAGAGACTTTTCACTGGCTTGTGTGTTCTTGTGGTCTGCCTCAAACTTGTAATGTTTGAGTCCACCACCACTGTATTGTGTTGGGCTGCGAAGAAACAGTCTATCTTGAACTCTGATATTGAATTTAACTGAAAAGCAGTCTCACAATATCTGGGAAGTGTTGCTCCTACTGCAGTTGTTTTGCAGAACATACAGTATAGTACTAGATGACATGTGATAGTAGTAAGTACTCATCTTGGTATCTGTCCTATTCCTTCAAGCCCCTATTCCCTGGACCAATTCAACTTGGCGATTACCTGCACCCTACTGCACCTGGCTATACTTGGTTTCAAGAGGTGGCAGTTGTGGCACCTTCTAATAGCTAGATAAGTTAGATTTAACTATGCTAATTATTTCTCCCTGCTGTGTATATTTCAGCTGTGACTAACTGATTGATTATAGCCATACTGTGTTGCATTTTTGTCTTGGTTGATTGTCTCACTGCCCTGCTACATTGCAGTCATGCTGTGATAGTATCATCATATCCTGTTATATTGCATACTTGCTGTGGCTTATTGTTTATTGCTCTGCTATAGTGCAGTCTTGCCATGATTGCACATCACACACATTGCTGCAGTGCTTCTACTTTTCTGCACTGGGTTATTACTGTGACATCCAAAGCTACTGTAGATGCCTTGAGGACTGCACTGTGCCATCTTTGTCTGTAGTACTTGACATCTCTTGTAACATTTTGCCTATTGTACTACCAACCTTATAGAATCTTGGGACATTTTTACCTGTTGCATTAAAAAACATATGAAATCTTAGAGACAGTTTGAGTCTATGGTGTTTAGAGTGCTGTTCTGTGGCAGCTGCACAGTCATACACTAATAACTTGTACTACATTGTTCATTGCATTGTACTATTTCTGCTTACTACTTAGTCACTCACTTGTTGTAGACTTATTAAATACTGTTGGGTTATTGTTCTGCTGCATCCAAGCCTGTTCTTCAGTTGATTATAGGTTCATAGGTTCATAGGTTGATACTAGACTATCTGCCCTAGGGCATTTACAAGCCTAGCCAGAGTGTGTTTGGTTTTCGCCACCCTTCTTAGATTAGTTGACTGTGCCTCTGTATAGTAGGTCACAGAATATAGCCCATTTAAGGTTAGTTTACCGTGCCTCTGTCTAGCAGTGACACAGAAGAGATCCCAGGGGTAAATTTACGATCTCCCATCCAAACGTCAAGATTCTTCTTGAAGAGGGTCATTGAGTGGCTCTGTCTGACATGGACTGGGATTTTGTTCCAGAGTGAGGGGAGCCTCTGGGATATGAATCTGTCCCTCCAGCATGTTCTATTTATTTCTGTGCTGAGGTTTAAGTAACTGGAGCGTGTAGTTCTGATAGATTTGGATTTCTTGAGGTGGAGCATGTCCATTAATTCTGGGTTGGACATGGCTTTATACGTTAGGCACAGATCGCCTCTGAGTAGGCGGTAAGCATCTGAGTAGAGCTGGAGTTTCTTTAGCCTAACTGTGTAGGACATCTGTTTGAGTCCCTTGATCCTCTTGGTGAGGTACTTTTGGGGTCTTTCTAGTTGTAGCAGGTGTCGGGTAAGGTACATCCAAAATGGAGCATTGTATTCAATTATGGGCCTGATGAGTGATGAGTAGAGGGACACAATGACCTCTCTTGATCTAGATGTGAACCCCTTCATGATAAGGTGGGCTATATAGAATGTCTTTCTAACCACTTTGGCAATGTGATTGTCAAAGGAGAGATTGCAATCTACTTGGGTCCCCAAATCCCTAATTACTTCTTCCGTACTTAATGGATTACCACCTATGTGGTAATTTGTGGGCACTTTGTTTTTACCAAAGGGGATGACTATGCACTTTTTGGCATTTAGCTTTAGGCCATGGCTCTGGCACCAGTTATCCATCTCTGTGAGACCTTTTGGAGGATGCTTGTGTCAGCGGCGAGTTGATTATGGCCCCAGTTTGCAGTCATCTGCAAACTTTGTCAGCCATAGTCCTCCTGTGTTAGCCTGTACCTCAGAGAAATATATACCGAACAAGAGAGGTCCCAGGACTGAGCCTTGTGGGACGCCACTTGTAACTGGTTTAGAGTCTGACATGGCACCTGCAATTCTGACCATGTGGGTTCTATCCCTAAGCCAGTTTGCAACCCATCTTGTGACATAGGGGTTGATATTTAAGCTGGTGAGCTTATTTATGATGCCTGAGTGGGGTATTGTGTCGAAGGCTTTTGCAAGGTCAAGGTAGGCTGTGTGGACTACCTTCCCTTCATCTATGGCCTTGGTGACTGTTTCAAAGAAATTGACCAGGTTCAAGAGGCAAGATCTGCCCTTAACAAAACCGAATTGGGTAGGATCCAGTGTTTGGAGGTTCCCAATGTCTTTGTTTATGAGTTCCATGATGATACGCTCCATAGCTTTGCAGACCAGGCTAGTTAGGCTTATAGGGCGATAGTTTCCGGGGTCCGTTGTGGCACCACCTTTATGGAGTGGGACCACTGTTGCTGTACGCCATTCTTTGGGTACATATCCTGTTGTAAGGCTGAGACTGAACAGTGATTTTAAGTGAGGGTTCAGTTCTTCTTGGAGCTCATGTAAAACACAGCCCGGGACACCGTCTGGTCCCAGTGATGCTGTGTTTTTTGCTTTGGAGAGGGCAGCTCTCACCTGTGCATCTGTGATGTCAGGGAGGCTACACTCTGTTGGGATAGTCATTTGCTCATTTGGGGGGGGATACTGGTTCAAAGATTATCTAGCAGGCCATCAGCAAGTAGTTCAATAGCAACAAACCCTTTCTCTTCTACTACTCATCACCTTAGGAGTTCCCCAAGGTTCTATCCTTGGCCCCCTCCTATTTACTCTCTTTACTAACAATCTCCATACATCAACCCTTCATGCATCTCTTGTACAGTATGCCGATGATTCTGCACTGATATGTGCAGATTCTTCTCAAAACAATCTACAATCAATAACTCAACAATCTTTCACTGCAGTAGAAGCTTGGCTAACTAATTCTCAACTTATTTTGAACCCCAACAAAACCAAGCTTATGCTTTTCTACCTTACCCTCCTTTAGCATTTCATCACTAAATAACACCATCATCTCTCCCACACAACACACAAAACTTTAAGGTGTAGAAATTGACAGTAGTTTGAAATTTGAGATCCACATTGCCCAAACGATTAAAAAAGTCCACAAAAAACTAGGTACACTTTATAGAAATAAAAATATTTCACTAATAACACAAAAGCCACTATAGATAAAACACATCTTATCTCAATTCTTATCTATACATCACCACTTCTCACAAACCTTAATAAATCAGATTTAGACAAATTAGAATCCTGATATAACAAAATTGCAAAATTTACTACTAATTACACCTCTAGGACATATCATTGCACTGACCTCAAACAACTGAATTGGCTAGAACTCCCCTCAACTATTAACTTATCACCAATTGTGCTTGGCACATAAGAGCCTCCACCAACCTGAACAAACACCAGCACTTCAAAACTTATTAACTCCTTACTCTAACAAACACGTACTTCACTTGAGTAGCAAACCCCTGTTAAATGTTACCAAAGCTAACAATAAATCAGGCAACTCCCGTTTCTCAAACCACACAGCTAAAATCTGGAATAGCTTACCATCATAAATTACATATAATACCAATTTATCTTGCTTCAAAATTACTCTTTAGTCTCACTTAACCAATACATAGCTATGCTCCTGTACAAATCCTGGATAAGAAAATAATTACAATGTAATGGCCTATTTACTCTAAACACATTTTCTCAAGGCAGTACTAATTCTTCACATAAATCAGATCACAGCTCACCTTTCTACATATTTCTACCTATTCTTATTACAATTTAAAGTGTGTTTTCAAGGACTATAGTAAAATAATTCTCCTTAAATTGCAATTATGTCTCAACATCTATACTCTACTGTATCTCCTCCTACTATAAGCTATCAGTCAATATAGATATCTGTGAAAACTGCTCACCCACTGATTCTTATTAATATCTGGTTTATACTCTAAGTCACTCATTTTCCTGATAGATTTCTTCATTTTGTTTTTTTTTTTTTAAGAATAACTCTCTATTTTCCTGTACAAGTCTATGTAGCAATGCCATTAATAAGAATATTTACATGCACATATTTTTATCCAATGTTATATGTTTAACACAAATGTCAAGTCATGTATATGTAAACCTTGTATTTGTAATTATAATTATTATTACATGTTAAATGTGGAGTTTTTCTCCCCGAGCCTCCACTGAAAAAGGATTTTCATCCAGTCAGACTTTCCCAATAATCAAATGTAAAATAAAATAATAATACATACCACATATAACTTCTCTTACTACCACTACAGACAAGAGTCATCAGAGTAACCACTCTGGTGTCATACAGGGGTAAAGCCCTCACTATAGCCCAGGCAACTGGAGTTCAATTAGTGGCTGGATGCGATAGGTGTGCCAGTCCTGGTGGGAGGGTGTTCATTGATGACGCTCCCTAAGGGGAGGCATGGTCCACAGCTCACACAAGCAGTACTTTTTTACACAAAAATTGGCCACAATATATGTAAATTAGTTCAGTGCTAAAAATAGTGGTCCCTGTCAAGAAACGTCTAATATTTATAAAGACTACCAAAAAAAAAATACAATGTTTTATCCTAAAGGGGCAACAATTCTGTGTGGGAGGGTTCCCCACTTGGGACTTATATGCCAAAAATGAAGCTAGAAGCTGATTACTGCTCCTGTGTGTCCTCTGAGCTGTTACTTCTCGAGGTAAGAAGAAAGCACTGAAGAATTCCCTCCACATTTCTGACCAATCAGCAGTCAGAGTGAAGTGTAGGAGGGAGGTGTGGCTTTGTAAAGCTGGATGGTTGTTGTATCCTGGGAAAGTTACAACCTATATAGCCTAAAGGCTACTGCGGCACTGAGGAATTTGAACATTTACTGTTCTGGCTAAATGAAGCTTGCACAACTGTACTTTCCAATTTCTCTCCTCTGTCACTTCTGTACTTCTTAATGCAAAATATCCACTCCATAACCCAAGTAATTACTTTTGAAGAGATACTGAAAGCACTCCTCAAGACCACAAATGCCATCGTTTTGGATTCAGAGAGCATGCCAGGCTATTTCCTAGTCAGTATGAAATGCTCCCTATCAGATCTCCTCCTTAAACTATGCAAATACAACATCTCCAGTGAATGCATACTAGAAGCCAGGAGCACAGCTGTAGTACTTCCTCCACACAAGGGAGGCCCATACCTGTCAGCCTCACCTGAATCATTTTTCAAGGTGATGGAACACATTAACATGTTCCTCATAAAGAGGAACATATTCATACAACCAATCTGGATTTGTGAAAGGTAAAGCATACCTATTAAACTTACCTGACTTGTATGAAAGAGTCACTGAAGCACTAAATGAAAGTAACTCCATGCACAAAGCTTACCTCAGTTTAGCAAAGACTTTTGACATTATACTGCTCTGTGGAATCTTTGACAAACTGGTCAGGCTAAGTATAAATCCACGTGTGTTACCTATTGGATTTCCACCTGTCTTATTGATAGATACCACTCTAATATGACACACTATCTTCCAAGAGAATTGTCACCAATGGTCTACCCCTGGCTTCAGTTCTGGGACCTTTTCTGTTTGGCATGTACTTCTCTGATGTCAAATTTGATATTAAAGATCTCTGGCTGACCATGCTCATAGATGACTGCAAGCTTGGAGCCTTCATCAACTCAGGTGAATACACTTAGATCCTCAAGAAGGCCTAACTCAAACAGATGTGTGAGTCTGGCTGATACTCTTAAGCTGAACACCAAGAATGTGGCATTGTACAGTTTTGGAAACTACCACCTACCATTTCATAGTGACTGTTACAGCTACTATTAAACAACTTCCTTAGAACAGACACTCTCATTAGATATGTAGGTACCCTACTGACCTTAGTGAAACATGAACTCTCCTTTGACAACATATCTGTGCTGTTAGGAAAGCCCTGTACTTGTTCCAGCTGAGAACTAAGGACATTACTTCTCATTCAGAAGAGGTTATCATTACTCTATACTTGTCCCTTATCAGGCCTATACTTAGAATGCAGTACACACTTTGGTATGTACCTATCTAAACACCTAATCATTAGAAAATCTCAGATATAAGCTCTCTAAAAGCCCTGTCTATTTTTTTCTATTTCATACTCTGCCCTAGGGGCTAATCTATGCCTGGTCTACAAAGCTGTAAATGACAGAGTTGTACTCAATCTCCTACATATCCATCAAACTGTTAGCTACATAAACGCAAGATCAAAGAACCTCAGTATATTTTTCACCATAATTAGAACTTTTGTTGGTGGAATTGATATCTCTCCTAAAGAATTTCCTACATCAACAACAGACTTCCTTTCTGTACAGCAAAGCACATCCCTTACTATCTTGAAATTTAAAATGGTGAATGGATGGGAAAGTGAACAGTTTTTCTATGCCTGCCACATTGTCTGTCGGACAATTAAGTCTCCCCTATCAAACTCAAGCCCCAATTTTCCCGGGTCTATAATACATCTTCGAATTTGTATAAGTTCGAATGATGTAATATCGAACCCAAAAGTCCGAAATGCAAAAATAGTGAAGCCACGGCACATCAAATTTTTTCCCAGGGAAAAAAATCGGTGGGCCGTTTTCAGGGCTTTGCTATTTCCTCCACTCTGGTGCAATCTTGGAGTTGGTATATTTAAGTAGGGGGTGTGGGAGGCCCCCCACTTTAGTTTTAGTTTAAGGTTTATGTTTTTTTTTTTTTGTTAGGGAACAGCGATTCTTTTCCCTGGGAAACAAATTGCTGTTTTGTGTGTTTGTTATTGTGCGGTTTCTGACTTTTGGGTTCGATATTACATCATTCGTACTTATACAAGTTCGATGATGTGCTATAAACCCCTTTTTTCCTAGGGGTGGGGGAATCCCCTCAGATATCTTAAGACGAGAACCATCTAAAGGGGCCATCATCTTAGAAGACATCATGGTGTATACCAGAATTTTAGAAGAAGCACCAATAACAATATTTTAGATGTAAGGCTTAAGCATTCCCTTTGGATACTGACATGGGCACCTATGGGACAAGTACACACCATTTATGCTCTTCTGTCAGTTTGTGTGTGCTTCTTTTCAGAAGTGGCTGGGTTGGGATCAACTGCACTTGCCAGGGTGGGACCCACTCCCCTCTTGCACAGGATGGACTTGCCAACTTTCTCAGCTGTGCTATCAAGCATCCAAGCCACTAGTCAAACTCAGGTCACCTGGCTGTAGTCAGGACTTTAACTTTCTGCACCACCTGTGCAACAGGAAAGGGCAAATTTACCCCAGGCCTAGTTATCCCATCCTTCATGGATGGGGGAGGAGTAGCTAGTTGGCTGCACCAGCAAGACTTGCAGTGGTTAAGTTTAAAATGGCCTAATTGATCTATCATCAACAACAACATATGAACCTATGACATATGTATCAGAATGTGTGTGAAGATGTCACACCTGAACTATGATTTGGAATCATAATAGTGGGAGTTTATGTACCCAACTGGTGTCTTGTGGAGGTCAGAATAGCATAGGCACGCTTTTGTACTGTATAGTATACACACCTGCATGCTGTAGTGCATTGGCAACAAGACCACTATCATTGATAGTTAGTGGGATTTCAGGCACCATTGTCATTAGTATTCCCATATCATCCATTAGACCAGTGCACTAGAGGGCCCTGCATGCCAACACTGCTCAGTAGGTTGATGTTTCATGCCTTCTTCTTTGAATTATCCTTCATATAATTAATCATGAATGTAATGACAGTACCTAGGAACAAGGATCATACCCACCTGATCTGTTGACCACCACATTCACTCACCAGTTATCATACTGGCCCTATTAGCATCCTTGCAAATTAGTCATGCCCCCTCGGTGTAGAAGGCATTGAGAGGCACCTTATTCTTTTTAACTGTGAAATTTGTCTCAATTTTGGATGTCACATTCATGTTCCCTTTGCTCATTCAAGCCTATAGTGCCTTTTTGCATACTTTCAGTTCTTGACTTATCAACTAATAATAATAAGTATTAAAAAGAGCAAAGAATTATTAAGAAAAGGAAACAAGATTTTTAGTCTGTGATGTCCTGCAATAGAGAAATTAATCCTTATTTGGCACTTATTATTCATATTTCCATATCTGTGTTCATATTTTCATAAATGAGAGACCTACATGCTATTGAGGGGTATGGTATGAAATGCCAGGGTAGGCGACAGGAAAATTAATTGTCCAGAACCATTTATATCACACTATACTGGAGATACTGCAAGCTGCTAGTTAGTAATTATGAAAATACGCAATATTTCCATATGTATTTAACACTTCAAAAACCAAGTGACTTACAAACTGTTACATGGCATTAGGTGAAACCTTAGATGTTGCTGAAGAAAACTGTCATTGATATTTGCACTGAAAGATGCACATCTTGAGAGATATTCAGTGCTATTTATATTGATAATTATATAATTAAGCACATTTTTATATATTTGTAAATATTTCAATAAACATGCTTTCAGAAAGGAATTTCTTGTTGCCATGTAAATGATTATGACTGGTCAACAATTTTTTTTCTAACAAAGTAAGTCTATCTTATGCATTTTCCAAGATGTGACAATTTCTATGTGAGAGTTTAGCGAAAAATATAACTCTGTGTTTGTGTGTATTATAATATATTTTTGAATTTATGGAAAGACTATGCACACACTGTTATTACTGTAAAGAGTACAACTTACTGATAACATTGCTATTTGTACAGTTTTGTTCATAAAATATTTACCTTATGCTTTTTAATTTGATTTTTCAGAACTGCTCTGGAATGCATTGATATGCGTAGACTTCTAGAGGTGTGACATTCCATACCACATAGGTATTAATGAGTTAGAGAAACATCAAAGTAGAACAATACCCATGAAAACACAAGACCTGATGTCATTTTCATTAATTCCTCAGCTGTTGGACTTGGATCTGATCCTAAGATCTGACTCGGACGGTTCTTCCAGTTTGTGGAACATGAAACACATGCGCCCCTCACTTTACCCACAATGCCCTAGTCATCTAACATTTGTCAGATCTTGTTTGCTGCCATAACATTCAGACGTGGTTGCTGTAAACTCTTGAGTGGGCTATTATAGTATTTTTTCAAGAATTAAGTTTCACTTATTATAATTCTATATTTTCTATATATCTTTTGCACTTTCCTCCCTTGTATAACTTTTAGGAAGGTATTTGTCAGTTTTTATTAGTTCACTCTTTTGAGTATTCTTTAATACCATTGTTGGTAATACTGTCCCTTAAAGTACTTTGTTGGTAATCTCTTTAAATTACCCTCTTTGGTAATTTCTCCCTTTTCTTGCCTAAAAAAAACAACAAAACTTTTCTTCTAACTTTCTTTACTTGTTTATCCCATTATGTTTGATAAGCCTTTTGGTTTTAAAAAATGTGTGGCCTGCAGCCACAAAATTCCCAACTCAAATGCACATTCAAAGTGTATATATTGTTTAGAGCCTACTCATCTTGACTGTGATATCTGTAAGGGGTTTTAATACCTATGCCTTGATTGACAGAAAGAATAAGCTCTAAACCTGCTTCTACAGTCTCTAGGGCTCAAACCCCAAAAAGAAAAGACAAAAGAAGAAATTCTCAGACTAGAGAGTCTCATAAAAGATATTTGGAGCTGACAATGGCTACTGCTTCAGCTCCATTATCAAAACCTCCTCTTAAGCATGCTAAAAAGTCAGATCTGACAGCTTTGGATCCAAAATATAGAACAGAAAAATCTCCATAGAGCCATTTACCTCAGATATTGTAGGATCCAGTCACCTGCCAGCTCCCATCACCTTTTTTGGCACAATCACTCTGATACCATTCAAGACCTTTATCCATGGCCTCATCCATTCGATCTTCCAACAGCCTTACAGAAGCTGATGTGAACTGGATGATGAGGAAGTTCCTCAGGAGTCAGATGCAAATGGGAGTTTTCCTGGATCTGACCCCATTGGGTCCAGAGACTCTTGTCAGTACTAGTCCTCCATTATTAGCTCCTTCAATGATCCAACCACTGATTTCAAAGCCATCGGATCTGAAAGTCCTGGAGTCATTTTCCTCAGATCCAAAGATGTTGGCATCTTTCGACACTGATGGTGTTTCAGAGTGATCCAGCTCTGAGTACTTCAGAGCCAGATGACTCTTGAGCCATAGCATTAGCTCCAGCTCTGGGGTATTGAATTTGACTCCAAAGTTGTCATAGTTGTCTCTGCCTCTCAGAGCTTTGGCACTGGACAGCTTGGCTCTGAATCCTTCCTTGAGTAGTTTGCCTTCCGGGCAAAGGGAGACATCTGTCTGTGTCCTTTTGTCTAAGGCATTCTGTCTTCGAGGTAGTGGAGAGAGCTTTCTGTGTTCCAGAGTTTGGACTTCTCTTCCCTCTTCAGCTCCGACTACCTAGTTCCATTCCATTTTACATCCAGAATCTCAATCATCTGCTCCACTAGGACAGGCAGCCCAAACCAGTCTCCAGACAACCCAGCAGAGTATAAGAATCTCTTCTGAAACTTCTCCAGAGCATCCCACTGAAGAAGTCCCTAGGAAGAGGAAGTGTAAAAGGAGGCACTTAGGCTCTTTGCAAGAGTCGTTCAGGGAGAACACTGAAATTGATAAAGGGGAAGTATCCCCCAGATCACCATCTGATGACATCTCATTTGGAGACATCTTAGAACTCATAAAACAAAGGGGTGGCTGGTCCCCTGATAACCCTTCCCACGAGGAGTCCTTTGTTCTTGGAGGCCTTTGGTGCTGGCCTTTCTACCTCCAGGGTGACTCTTCCTGCTGATGAGCTCACTGATTTGGTTTCTAGATGGGAGTGGAAGGAGCCTGACATGATTGTGCCTATCCCTAAGAGACTAGATAGGATCCTGGTACCATCTAAGGACAGAACATATTGGAGTACAGGAGTATCCATTGATGGCATGGTCATAGTGGTGGCCACTAAGAAGGAACTGGTAAGAAGGAACTGGCAAAACAAAGTTCTTCTTTCCACCCCCTAACAGGGAGTCTAGGCCCTGTAAAGATTCAGGAAGCTTGTCTATGCTTCAGCGACCTTCACTCTTAGATCACTTAATTATTCGGCACATTTTACAAGACTTCAGAGGGATTTTATTAAAAAAACTTTCTAAATCCCTCTCTTGGATCACATGCTGTGAGGCAAAGAGCACTATTTCCTCACTGTTGGCTACCCTTCAATCCATTCCAAACTCATCCATGAGGCGTATATCTCCCACACATCTGAAGGTACCTCACAGGTGGCGGGTTCAGGCATTTCTATCAGAAGACCTGCTTGGATGCACTTGTGTGACTTTGCAGAAACCTTCAAATCTTCAATCAATGCCCCTTGTGATGGACGTTCTTTATTTGACCTCAAAGTTAAACTCACACTTTCCAGGTGTGAGCAGGAAAAACCCTGTCTGCTGTGGACGTACATTTTTTGACCCCTCAATGGACCTTTTCTAGGAACTAACAAGGTGGATGGAAAATGTGGTTCAAAAAATCCCAGGGTCCCTTCCAAGATCCACATTGAGACAGTTCCTCCAGGGGCAGAGGGGGAACTCTAATAGAAGACTCCATCCCCGCAGCAGAGGTGGTCCACATAACAAGGGATCTAGGGATACTTTTGCTGATAGATCCTATTAGTGCTACTGAGAGGAGGCCCATCTCTCCATCTCTGGATATAGTTGGGGGGGTCATCTATTCCTGCACTAGACAGCCTGGTTAGAAATTACAGACGGTTGCAGAGGATAATATTCAGAGGCTATATAATACCATTTTCCCATCTTCCACCACTAGTATTAACAAAATCTCCAATGGTCCACCCAATCAGAGGGAAGGAGGAGCACTAGAAATAAAGAAGCTGCTAGAAAAAAAGATTTATCTTAGATGTTCCCCCAGACCAGAAAAAAATCTGGTACTAATTCAAAATTCATTTTAGTGTCAAAGAAAACAGGGGACTGGAAACCAATCTTGGATCTCAGCAAACTAAACCAATCAGTACAGTATATGAAGTTCCAATGGTCATGGTTCAGTCCATTCTATCTTTTCTGCACAAGGACAACTGGATGTGCTTGACAGATCTTCAGGATGCATACTATCATATAAAAATGAACAGATGGTTCAGGAGATATCTATGATTCTGGCTGGGAGCCAGTCATTACCAGTTCAGAGCACTGCACTTTGGTCTCACGACAGCCCCCATGGTGTTTACCAAGTGTGTGGCAGTAGTTGCAGCTCACTTGAGACTGCAATGATTGTGATTGTTTCCATATTTGGACAACTGGTTCATAACCTGTCTTACTAGGCATCATCTAATTCAAGCTCGGAACTACTTACTCATGTTATACTCTTGTCTGGGGATCTCTGTCAATTACAACAAATCCATCACAAAGCAACCCAGATATTGGAATTCTTTGGTGCTCTTTTCAATACAGTCACTCATATAGCTTCTCTGCCTCTGTCCCTGGTTCAAACAATTCAGTTCCAGGTCAAAAAGATCATTCTAAGGTATTCTGTTTCAGCTCGTCTGATCCTCCAAGTATTGGGATCCATGTCAGTGGCAATCACTCTGGTACTTCTGGCAAGGTACCATATGAGAATTTTTCAATGGACACCTGCAACTCAGTGGTCCTTTCTCCAACAACCATTATCCACTGAAGTCAAAATAATGCAAGCTTGAAAAATTACCTTCAATGGCAGATCCATTTGTTTTTCAAATACAAGAAGGCCATTCCTTTGTTCTCCCTCAATCCAAGGCCACAGTTACCACAGACACCTCTCAAATCAAGTGGGGGAGCACTTCTTGGGTATGATGGTGCAAGGCACATGGTCTCCCGAAGAGGCCAACAAGCATATCAATGTTCTGAAAATGAGAGCAGTCCTCCTAGCATTGCAGGCCTTCCAAGGCACTCTTCCAACCAGCATGATTGTGATGGGGCCAGCCATGCTGTCATCTAATTGCATCTCCTCTCAACAACAAGTACAGCAGGTTCTTTGTCCTGATCCCCCCAGTAGGGAAGTCCCTGAGAGATGCTCTACTTTGTGACTGGCCCTCCTGTCTCCTTTATGCTTATGCTCCAATAGCCCTCATTCCCAAGTTTTTCCAGAAAGGATCTCGATTGAAGAGCATGGTTATCCTCATTGCCCCTTACTGGCCTCTTCAGATCTGGTTTCCCTTCCTTAGGCTTCATCTTCTACATTAACCCTGGATTCTGGATCTAACTCGAGATCTACTGTCTTACCCAACAGAAATGATTATCTGGATATTTTAGGACTGAAATTGACCACATGGTTTCTCCAATTCCATTAATTGCTAGACAATCCAGGATCTCGTCTTCTGTCTGTCACATCCTTTCTTCATCCCACAAAGCTTCCAATAGAAAAGTTTACAAAAGTAAATGGAAAATGTTTGTTTATTTGGGCACATAAAAAGAATGTAGACCCTTTTCAGCTCCAGCTTCTAAGGCTCTTGAATATTTAGCTATGATTTTCAATAAAGGGGCTAGCTCCTTAACTGTAAGAGTACAATTAGCAGCCATTTTTAATTTTCATATAGGAATAAATAATTCAACTTTAGCATCTTTTAAAATTTTGTAAAGCTTTTTTCAGAGGAACATATCTACTTAGACCCCCCCCCCCATTAAAAGACCCTGCTCCTCCCAGGGATTTAAATATTGTTTTATAGACTTTAACTCAACCCTCTGTTGAACCATCAGCTAAGTGTGAATTAACATTTTTGACCTGGAAAACTATCTTTTTGCTTGCTATTACTTCTGCCAAAAGGGTGTCAGAATTACAGGCTCTGTCATCTGAACCTCCTTATTGGATTTTTCACAAGGATAGAATGTTTTTATGGACCAATCCTTCCTTTCTACCCAAGGTTGTGTCAGAGTCCAATATTAATCACGTTATCAGTCTTCCAGTTTTCTTTCTAAATTTTTTATATAAAAGAGAATATATGTTACACATACTGGATGCTCACAGACAGTTACATTTCTATCTTCATAGAACCAAAAATTTCAAAAAATCAGAATAACTGTTTGTTTCTTTTTTGGAATCAAAATTAGGTGAACCAGTTTCTAAAGTGACTTTAGCAAATGGTTGAATGATTATATTACTTTTGTATACCAAAAAGTGGGTTTGCATTTACCAAACCCTCCAAAAGCCCATTCTGCCCTATCTATGGCAACTTCTTCAGCCTTTATGTCTAGAATTTCCTTGAATGATATTTGTGCAGCTGCAGCTTGAGCTAATCCTCATATCTTTATTGCTAATTACAAATTAGATCTGGTCTCTAGAGGTAGAGCTGCCTTTGGCTCAGCTGTGCTAAGAAATATCCTCCCTTGAGTCCTCTCGGGAGTTAGGTAGCTAGGGATTCTGTCCAAACAGTTGAGGAATGAAACAAAATGACAACATCAGATAAAGAAGTTATGTACTCACCATAACATTCCATCTGTGTTGTCCATTTTCATTCTTCCTCAACTTCCATCCCACCAACCTCCCTCTTTACTTTACTCTTGGAAAGATCAAAGGATGCTGCAGGAACTGCTGTTCCTCTGTTTGAGTCCCAGATTCTGTTATGTCATAATTTTTTACTACGTTGCAGATCTATGGGGTGCAAACAAGTTCTGAGGTATGTTAGGTAACTATGGCATTATGGGTAAAGGGAGAAGCTCAAGAGATTCAGTGTCCTACAAGCTGGAAGAAGTGACTGAGTAGGATCTGAGGATCAGATCTGAATCCAACAGTTGAGGAAGAATGAAAATGGACAACACAGGTTGAACATTATGTTGAGTACATAACTTTTTTTTTGCAATGCAACTTAATTGAGGAATAGTGATTCTCAATATGCAGTATATTTACCAGAAGAACACTACACAATTCCAGATATAAACCAAAAGTGTTATAAACTTTTTTTATTTGTTTGATAGTTGTTTTGGGCATGGAACCATCCTTACTGTATACAACACAATGCACTAGATATATAAAATAAATGTGAATATGAAACTGTGCACACATACATAAAATGAGGGCTATGCCTGCTGTTTGTCAGTGAACTGCACACAAAGGGAATAAGTACTGAGCTTCACATGCATTCCTCAGCAAAACATTTGTACACCATGTGATATATACTGCATAGGAACACATGTAAGCAGCATCCATTATACCGTAATGTTCTGTACTAGATCTGTGGCCACATGAAGGAACTATGTACAAATGTACTTGTACAGCATAATAGGCAACAGTACATATGCATCTATCTCTCCAGTCTATGTACCGCAATAGCACTAGTGTATCTTGTGCTTCTCAATGTGTATTTTGCAGATGTTTTCCTTTGGTGTGCTGTCACCCTATGCTTCTGCATGTATATTTCACAGTCCTTTATCATGTGTACTCTGAGTGCTGTTTGTGTTATGCAGGAATGGTATGTCTCTGACAAAAACATCTCTGCATGTATTATAGAGCAGTGTATTGTAGGATCTGCTAACATGGTGTTTGGTTTATTTTGTTTATTCAAAACATCAGGGCAGGTCACAGAATCATTAGTCATCCAAGGCCTCACATGATGTGGGTCACCACAGAGAAAATGGCTAGAAGGAGCTGTGGGCCACATTTTGTGGAGGACCATATAGTGAAGGTTCATGAGAAGATGCTTGTCATATGGTGTAAAAGAAAAAAAGCCCCCTCTCCAAAACCATCTTGAATCACACAAATAAAAAAATCAAAGCCCTTTTTAACACTTTTGTCTATTCCAATGTACTGAAACTTCATCAGAATGTTACAGGTACAATGACCACTTAACATTTTAAAGCATGTGATATCTAGTAATCAGTTCACAAGCTTACCCAATCTCCCTTTCCAATTTCCTACTTAACTGACCAAACACTTATTTGTACTGATAGTGTCATTTTAACCTGGACTATTAGCATTTAACCTCAGTTGCCATTGCTTTTCACATTTGTCTAAAAAAGCTTCAAAGTCTCCTTCTCTGTTATTTAACATTGCTTGGTCCTGGTCAAATAATTTGAACTCCCTAAAGTTCTGACATATAATGAATGTGTATATAGAGCATTTCTCAAATATTTTTTTCTTAACAGCATATACATGCTCATTTATTCTATTTGACAGCTTATGAGATATTTTTCCAAAACTCAACCCCACACTAAACCAGCTGTCAAAAGTAGCAATATAAACCACTCCTCTGAGTTGTATATGTACATCTCATCTAACTCCACAGTATGAACCATTGTATATCAGTTGAACATTTGGACCCTCATTAATGAAATTACATTGTAGACACATGCAATACATAAATGAACCTTTGGGCTTATGGGCACTCCTCTTTTGGTTTTCCTTAAATTTATTTCTAAAACACTTTTTATTTTGAAGTTCTTGTGCATAAAGTATCTGTAGAAATATATCACTGCTTATATGAATGGCTACCTTTACAGCTTTGTGCTGCAGATGTGTGTGTCTGTGGTACATATGTCAGATTGCCCCGGCATGTCATGCGTTCATATTACTACAGGTGGTGTATGTGATGCCGCACCACTGGCAACAGTAATCAAGGAACTTCAATCCTCACCACTAGCACTAGGGGGGATGTATATTGGGAGGATGACAGGTACACACACAGTATTTCAGGGTCTATATCATAACTTCAAAGATGTAAAACTTTGAAAGTTAAAATATCGAACCCATAAAATTGAATGATGAAAATAGCGACACCCTGGAAAATTGAAATCTTACCTAGGGCAAGATTTTGGTGGGCTGTTCCGTGGCTTCACTATTTCCTCCACTGTGGTGCGAAAGTTACGGACCTTAGGGTTAGGGTGCGGGTTAAGGTAAGTAGATAGTTAGTAATGTATGTATGGTGTAGCGTAGGGTTGGGTTTTGTTAATTGTATGTGTGTGTATTAATTAGTTTGTTTGTGTATAGCTTCGTAGGGTATGTGTGCGATAGTTACGGACCTTAGGGTTACGGTGCGGGTGAAGGTAAGTGGATAGTTAGTAATGTATGTATGGTTTAGTGTGGGGGTTGAGTTTTGTTAACTGTATGTGTGTGGTTTATTTATTTTGGTGTGCTTGTGTTGTGTGTATGTTTCTTGGAACAGCAAATTTTTTCACTAGGAAAAAATTTGCTATTCTGAGCGTTCCATGTTATCAATATTTGAAATTCCAAGTTTGAACTTATGGTGTTCGATATTTTGGAATTTCGACTATATGATATAGACCCGTATTTCCAGATGCAGCTGTCTGCATCAAGTGCAATTTCCCTTAAGAGCACACAGAAACCACAGTCAGTCCAGGGCTGGTTTGTCCATCTTTCTCCAGATCCCCAATAAGACTCCCCACTGGCACAGCTATAGAGCTGAGATCTCAGTTGAGTGGCGAAGCCAAGACCTCTAACACTCTTACTGTCCAAAGAGTGCTTCATGTCCCTGCCCAAGTAGCTGAAACACACACAAACACACTCTTAGAGATTTGGTTTACACACACACACACACACACACACACACACACACACACACACACACACACACACACACACACACACACACACATACACGCACACTTGGGGAAGGGTGGCACAGGTTTACTAGCTATGCCCCCTTTTGCCCAGACTATGAGGTTATTATCACTGCTACCTGTCAACTCTGCATCAGCTACTTTAAGGCCCTTAACAAAGGGTGTCCAATCTCACTGTGCAATGTTATTATCAATACAAATGGTAGTCTGACCAAGAGCAAGGCTATTAGGAGTGGCCTACACAGTGTCAACAAATAAATATGCAAGCCCTCTCAGGGCTTAAACATATCTAGACAGACCAGCCACAATGAAAGGTTTAAATATATGTAATAATAATAATAATAATAATAATAATAATAATAATAATAATAATAGAAAACAAGACAATACTAAATATAAATTTACAGTAACATCAGAGTTCAAAATCACAGGGAATATATAAAACGGCATTACAGGACAGTCTCAAATAAATAAAGAAAAACATCTACATTAAGCTTTGCTATATTCCTTACTGTATCAAAAAGAATTATACTGTACCCCAGTACACTTAATTACAGCAGAAAGATAGATGTGGTGAATAGATCCTCTAGCTGATGTTGTCAGTTCAAAGACAGACTACAGAATGCCCTGTCTCTCTCAAAGATTTCTTAAATTAATATCTCAAATATTACTGCTGGGATAGCTTGCAGAATGATATTATTTCTTGTTATCTGACTCTATTGCAGGTAAAACCCCCACTGCTGAATGCTGGCAGTATTTAGACTCTACCTGTGAAAATCCATACACAAGGGCGTTCCCTCAGATCCTTGCATATTCTAGAGGTCATAAAACAATAAAACACTTCCAAGACAATACAGAAAACTTCTCAGGACAGACATTGTATCTGCACCGAAGCTGAAAGATAATTTCTTTTTATTGTGTGGCCATAAAGTAATTTAATTTCAGCTATTTTTCTGAAGTTAACCTTCTGTGCCCCAGTTTCCCCTGTTAAAAATATACATTTAAACAGTTACAATAATGTATGTACATTTCTGCTCTATTCCAGTAGTGTACACTGTGGATATATTTCAAACAGCACTTCGTAAAATGTGATAATGAAAAATATCACTGCCAAACGTATCTTCGGAAGCTAGATAAAACACGTTGACAAAAATAAATAAACATCAAAATATTTTAATTCTGAAACTAAGTGCTTTCACCCAAATACATATGGGCTTCATCAGAGTAAAATACATTACCTAAATAAAATCCTTAAATACCAAAAGAAGCAGTCATGTGACCCCTTCCATCATTGCACATTTAAAGAAATAAAATCCCATAAAATACATTGATACATCTATTCTACTTTTCCAACAAAACAAAACAATAATCATAAAATAAAAAAACATCACTTTCCAGTATTCTAATACCCCCTAAAACCAACAATATTAAAACTAGCAACAATATATTCACCAACACATTCTTAACATATAACCTGTGATCTAAGTTTCAAAACACTCATAATGGAGCATCCTCATTAATACCTGGATTCTGAGTGGCATTTAATCTTAATTGCCATTCTGACTGTCTACTCTCTGAAATATTTTTCACATCCCCACCACATTGGTTCAATTCCAATTTGTCAATAATAAAAAAATAGAAACTTTTTAAAATTTCCACATATAGTGGTGTGGGTGTGTAGTGCATTACTATCTTTCTTGTTCTTAATGTCCCTTATATCTTTGGCCATGTGGTACTTAAGCTTTCCATTGGTCTTCTCTACATAGCACACAGAAACAGGTATGTCATTTGCAAAGCCCATTGCATGCTAATCCCAAGAAAGCTATAAGCATAAGCAGGGGATAGTAGGGCTACCCATGATAGCTGCCTGAGAGATGATTCCTGTGAATAACTCTCACCAACTTGATTGTTGGAGATGGACTGTGGAGAACTTGATGGTCAGTTGGGAGAGGACAGAGATTTTGCAACTGAGATCTGAAGAGTTAAAGCATACCTCTGGTTCAAAGTGGGAGATTGCACTTAGTGTTAAAAAGTTAAGTGTAAATGAATACATCTGATATTGTCAATTTTCATTTGTACCTCAACTCTTGTGTTTGGATCTGATCCTAGGATCTGACTTAGCAGCTTCTACTAGCTCTTGAATCACTGAGAGCTCTTAAGCTCCTCCCTTTCCCATAATACTCTGGTTGCTAACATACCTTAGATCTCATTTGCTGCCTTAGAGTACAGATGGGGTCACTGCTTCTGCTCTTGAGTTAGTAACATTTTTTGGGTACTGTAAGTCTTTTTCTTTAATTTTATTTCTAAAACTTCTTTAGAAACTTCTCCTATTGTGAGCATCTCAATTGAAGAGCACAGTAATCCTCATTGCTTCTTATTGGCCTCAACAAATCTGGTTTCCCTTTCTTTGGCTTTACCTTACTCCTCCTCCATGGTCTCTGGATCCATCTTCAAACCTTCTGTCTCACCAGACTGACTTGATTCACCCAGGCATTCCAGGCCTAAAGTTGAACACATGGTTCTCCAGTTCCATTGATTGCTAGGCAGTCCAGGCTCTCCTCCCAGTCTATCACATTCTTTTATCATTCCACAAAGTTTCCACTAGGAAATTGCAGAAAGGCAAATGGAAAAGATTTGTATTTTGGGCACAACAAAAACAATTAGATCCTTTTTCTGCTCTCATATTTAAAGTTCTGGAATTTTTAGCCTCAATTTTCAATGAAGGAGCTAGCTCTTCTACTGTTAAAGTACACTTAGCTGCCATCTCTAACTTTCATATAGGAATAAATAATTCATTGCTAGTGCCCTTCAAATGGTGCAGAGGTTTTATAAGAGGAACGTTTCTCCTTAGACCTCCAGTTAAAGATGCTTCTCCCTCTTGGGATTTAAATGTGGTCTTGCAAGCTCTAGTCCAGTCCCCATTTCAGCCTTCATCTAAAAGAGAGCTAAAATATATAACCTGGAAAACTTTCTTTTTAGTAAATATTACCTCTGCCAGAAGAGTTTCAGAATTACAGGCCTTGTCTTCTACCCCCCCCTTATTTGATTTTTCACAAAGCTAGATTACCATTGAGAATGCATTCTTCCTTTCTTCCTAAGGTGGTGTCAGAATCTAATATCAATCAAACTATAAATCTGCCAGTTTTCTTTCCAAATTTTTCAAATAAAGGAGAGTATATGTTATGTCTGTTGGATGTTCACAGACAATTATGTTTTTACTTAGAAAAAAAACTGTAGAAAAACTGATCAACTGTTAGTGTCCTTTTCAGACTTAAATTTTATCAAATCAGTTTTTACAGTAACAGTAGCTAAATGGTTGACTGTATTAACTTTGTTTATAATAAATTGGGCATGCCCTTACCCAAACCACTAAGAGCACACTCAACAAGATCCATGGATACTTCTTCAGCTTTTTTGTCTATATCTTCTCTAGATGATATTTGTGTTGCCACAACTTGGGCTAATCTTAATACTTTTATTGCTCATTACAAATTAGATATGGTCTCTAGGGGCAGAACAGCATTTGGCTCAGTGGTGCTCAGGAATACCCTTTCTTAGAGTCCTCTCAGGATTTAGGTACCTAGGGACTCTATCCCAAGAGTTGAGGAACGACTAAAAATTGACAAGATCAGATAAAGAAGTTATGTACTCATCACAACATTCCATCTGTGTTGTCCGTTTTCATTCTTCTTCAACTACCCACCCACCAACCCCCTCCTCCTTGTTTTTTTTTTTTTTTGAAGGATTGAAGATGCTAAAGGAACCTTGTTTCTTTGTTTGAGTCCGAGATTTTTGCTTGCTATCTTACTAATTTATTCCTTTTCAATGCTCTACAGATGTAAATGGCAGCAAACAAGATCTGGTGAGTGTATAACTTCTTTGCTTATGGATTTGTAGATTTATATTAACCCAGAGGAATGTCAAATGATGCAGGAACTGCCAGCAAAGCCAGAGAAGAAGACCCTTTAAAGGTGAATTAATAGTTAAGAAGATGATGGTAGAAGATGACAATATAATGTTTTCAGCCTTGATTATACTAGAGAGAAGATACATTGGGAGAAGTTGGAGAAAAGGGAAGAAAACAGAAGCAGAGGGGGAAAATGGAAGATTGCAATGTGGTAATGTGTAGTTTGGCAAAGTTAGAAGTTTGTAACCAGCAACTCCTGGGATGAATTTACTGGATCCCATCCATCTATTCATCTAGCAGAAGTTTGAATGTTGCTTAGGTTTTACATTGCCTAATATGTAGGTGATATTTGTTCCATAAGGGAAGGATATGCTTGGTGATGAATTTATCCCTGAATCAGGACTTAATTTGTTATAGAACTATGTCATTGTAATGTGTATTAACCGAGAAATGTTTTTCTTTTCAAGGAAAATGAAGTCACAGAAAGCAGGGTTTATAATGGTTTGGAAGGCAAACAACAGATCACCTTGCAGGAGCCTATATGCCACGGAAAATAACAGCATATTGTTTTAGACTGCCTGATTTTGAGAGACCATTTAAACCTTAGATTGTTTTGATTGTAAAATTCCTGGGATTTTCTTGTGGAGACAGTTGTTTAGAGGTGTACATGCCATACGTTATAAAGACATGCATCTGGAGCGTTTCTCCCCGGACCTCCTCTGAAAATTGTCTCATTCCAAGTCAGGCTTTCCTGGTAAACAGATGTTAAATAAATAAATAAATAAATAACTAAAAATAAACTGTAGTATTACATTCTATAATGGGAGAATGAGGGTTGCATTAGGGGAAATTAGGACAGATTTATATTTGAATGAGAACCTATGACAAATAAGATGAGAGAGGTAGGAGGATTTTCTGACAGTATTGGGGATATGGTGATTTAAGGAAAGCTCATTGTCAGAGTTTTTTAATACTATATCATGATGTCAGCTTAAGGAGAATTTAATTTATATGATACTTTGCAGCAGTCAGCTGCCCTGGATACAAGAGGGTTAGAAGTTGTGATCTAGAGATGATGACTGAGAAGTAGTGCAGTACCAGTATTAATTTATGTAATGGTATTTCTGAATGCTGGTAGAATTGTGGTGCTATAAGTTGTAGCAAGCCACTTGCTGCAAATGTAGCAAGTTTAAAAAAAATTTAAAAAGTATAATCAGTCTTTCTTTCTTGTATTGCTCCTTAACTTGGAGTCAAGGACAGTAGAAGCAGGCTGGCTAGTTCAGAACAGACTTTTTTTGTGCTCCTCAATTTGAAATTAAGGGGCATAGAAAGATGACCCGGATGGCTCTTGAGTTTTATGAGTGCCAGCCAGATCAGAATAGACTTTTGTTTTGCTCCCCACCTTACAGTTGAGGGGCACTAGATCAGGGAATGGCATGGGGCACTAGGTGAGCCAGCTATGGCTCTGCTGTGCAGGAGCACTAGATGCAGCAAAGGTGACTATATTATATTTCTTTGCCTTTAGGGTGGGACCGTGATTACAGCACCAGTTATTGATCTGATCTAGGTCTTGATGAAATATTAGTGAATCTGAAGTGACATTTAGATTATTTATTTATTGACTTATCTTTGAATTTAGTTATCTAAAGATTATTAGCATTTGTGTGTATGTATGTCAAAGTAGAGACGGTCTAGGGTAGAACCTTGAGGAATGCTGCTAGTTGCAGTTTGTTTTTTTTAGAAAGGGTGCTATTTATTTTATTTATTTACTTTTGTTGACCGGGAGTGTCCGACTGGACGTAGGTCCATTTTCAGCGGAGGCCAGGGGAGAAAAGCTCCACAGTTAAAATATACAGACAGTAGTTACATTGGATTTACATATCAATTAACAATTTGATCAACATAGCAATTAACAATTACAAACATAGTTACAGATGAAGAACATAGTACATCAGTAGACAACTAGAATCTTTATCATCTGCAAAGTACATAACAGACATTAACAATTGTTACAATAAGAAGTTCCTGCTGTATAATAAGTAGTTAGGCTTATGAGCATCCAAGCTTGCTATAATCAAGTTAGTTAGTGGGGTGGAAATAAAGGTAGGGGGTGGGTGATATTAAAGGGGGAGTTGCAAGGGCATAGCCAGCATGTTTTTAGGTGTGCTTTTAGTAAAGTTTTGAAGTGGGTTCATGATGGTATGGAGGTAATTGTCGGTGGGAGGGAGTTCCATAATTTGGCTATGGTGCAAGAGAATAGTGCTTCTCCAGCAGAGTTATTAGCTTTAGTGACCTGTAAGTGATTTTTGTTGCTGGATCTTAGTGGTCTGGTGGTGCGATAGGGTTGGAATAGATTCTGGAGGGATGGGACTTTTAGTGGATGGTTTACTAGTTTGTGGGTGAGTGTGGGTTGATACCATTGAAGGAGGGTGAGGGTGTTCAAGCCAGCCCAGTTCAGCAAGTGATAGACAGTGGTGACTATGGTAGGATGCCCCTTTGGCGAATTTGGCGATTTTGTTGTAGCAGGTCTCGAGCTTGTTTAGATCGCATTGCCTTAAGTTGGTATATATTAGAGAGCCATAAAGTAGGGTGGAGATAAGGTGGGAATTTGCTACTGAAATCTTTGCTGCTTTGGTGAGAAGTTGCTTATTTCTGTATAACGCTCCTAGTTTTTTGTGGACTTTTTTTATGGTCATGGATATGTGAATGTCAAATTTTAGTTTATTGTCTTTTTCCACTCCTAGCAATTTGGTGTGTTCTGTTGGGTGTATAGTAGTGTTGTCTTTTCCTGTGATGTTAAAGTGAGAGTTGTTTTAAGTATGTTTGGTGGGTTGGAAGATGAGTAGTTTAGTTTTATTTGGGTTGAGTATTAATTGGGCATTGGATAACCAAGTTTCAACGGAGGAAAAGGCTTCCTGTGTGACTTTTTGCAGTTTGGGTAGGGACTGGGCTGAGCAGATGATGGTTGAGTCATCTGCATATTATATGAGTGTGCCATGTTTGGTGGCAGAGGCTAGATTATTGGTGAAAATAGAGAAGAGTAGGGGTCCAAGGATGGATCCTTGGGGATCCCATATAGAGACAGGTAGTTGGGAGATATGTCATTCTGCCATACAATGGATTGTTGGCGGTCAGACAGGGAACTCTGAAACCAGTTGGTGACTAATTGAGAAGAGGATAGGTTATTGAGGACAGAGATGAGTTTTTTGTGTGGGACCATGTCAATTGCTTTAGATAGGTATAGGAAAGTAGCAGAGGAGAGATAGCCATTGTTTTTATGCTGAAGGATAGTGTTAGTAAAGGAGAGTAAGGCAGTGGTGGTGCTATGGTTTGGTCAGAAATCATGCTGAGTATTGGAAAGGAGGTTGTTAGTAAGGAGGTAGTCTGAGACCTGAGAGTGAATGTATCTCTCTAGTATTTTGGAGAGTGGAGAGAGAATAGCTATGGGGTGGTAATTGGTTAGTTTTGTGGAGGGGAATTATATGTGATACTTTCCATAGTGTTGGAACGTAACTTTCTGACAGAGATTGGTTAATAAGATGGATACTGGGTAGGCTAGAGTATCAGCTGTGATTTGTAGTTATTCACTTGGGAGGTTGTCTGCTGCTAATTTGGTGGGCTTAAGTTTAGTTAAGAGTTTTTTATGTTGGAGGTAGGAATAGGAGAAAAAGAGAAGACAGTGGGGAGATTACTAGTTGAAGGTGTGGGTTGGAGGGGAGGGGGGTTGTGTTGTCTAGCTAGTGATAGTATGTTTTTTGCGAAGTGTGTGTTGAATGAGGTAGTAATATTTTTGGAGGAGTGAGGGATGTTAGGAGGAGGGGTACTGACTTTACCTGGGTGGAGGATGGAGTTTATGGAGGACCAGAATTGTTTGTGGTTGTGTTGGGAGGAGTCTAGGGCAGACTGTTAGTATTGGAATTTGTCCTGTTTTATTAGCTTTTTGACTCTATTGCATAGTTCTAGGAATTTCTGTCTAGTTGAGAGGGTTTTGGTTTTGCACCAGTGTTCCCAGGCTTTATCCCTCTTTTTCATTTCTGACTTAGTGGTTTTACTCTGATAGAGTACATTCTGTTTGCTAGTCAGTTAATAATCCAGTAAACTTTAGCTGGGTTAGCTTATTAATGATGCCAGAGTGGGAATTGGCATCAAATGCTTTGGTTAGGTCCAGAGAAGTAGTCTATATTGGAAGCCCTACATCTAGAACTTTATTGACTTTTTTAAAGAAGCTAACAAGATTAAGAAGGCATAATTAGCCCTTGAAAAAGCTGAACTGCAAAGGGTTTTGGTTTGGCTGATTTTCTATGTCCATATTGATTAATTACACAATAATATATTCCACAGTATTATAGATACGTCTAATGAGATTGATGGGCTGTCCTTATGGAAGGAGATGACTCTGACATTTCTCCTTTCTTCAGGTATATATCCTATGTTGAGCCTTTGACTGAAAATGTTTTGGAGAGATTTGGCTAGGTAATACTTAAATGTTACCAGTAAGCAGCCAGATATATTGTCTGGTTCCATGGAAATGTAATGTTTTTGTTTTGGAGAGGGTGATTGAAACTTGGTCAATATTGAAAACTTGGTCAATATTGATGACTAGGGATTTGACCTGAGCTGGAATTGGGGGACCAAGATTATAGCAGGTGTAGTGAAATTAGAGCTGAATTTATTAGCCAAGATGTTAGAGCTCAGTTCATCAGTCAAACATATTTGCTATGGATTCTGTCAGTGTGGCTAGTTCCATTTACTATGAATTCAGAGCATGGCAAGCTGTTATTGATGATATTTCTTATATTGCTAAAACATTCTTATTATTGTTCTTAGTGTTGATGGCTATCCTGCATAGCTGTAACTATAGGCAGTCTTGGTGCACATCATAATATTCTTGATTTCCTAACTAAGTTGCTTTAAGTTTTGAGAATCTAGTTTGCATAGTTTTCTAACTTTTGTTACATTTTATAGAGAATTTGATTTAACTTGATATTGTCAGAGTACTTTCTTGTGTGGTTGTGTTCGGAGTTTGTACTCTTTGGTACGTTTTTTGGTTGTTTAATATTTTTTTGTCGGATTACTTTTGCACAGGTATACTACTTGTGTATTTGTTATATTGTTCCGATCCTATACCTTTATTGACATTTATTTGATTGTGACTATTATTCTATTTAATTTTGTTTTCCACTACTATGTGTTTTTGTGTATTGTATTTGATGTTACCTATTACCGGAGATTGATTTTTTTCGGATTCCTGTGCGTTGTTTTTTGGTGTGACACTGACAGTACAATTTCAACCAATTGGTGCCTGTCCTGCTTGTACCTGATTGTGACAACTTTCAATTCTGTACTCTTTTAGTTGTGACTCACTGAGGAATATTTACAGGAAACTCACTACCTATCTCTCCTGAAACAAAGGTCTCAAAGAGCTTCTGATGTGGTCTGACCCAACATGTAAGGATAAAGAAACCAATGTCGAAGACAGAGGATCGCTCCCAGTTTCAAGAGAGGCTTTAGATCCGTCGCCACAGGCCGGGGGGCCTTGTTGAGCTGGTGTCGCGGTTCTAAGGCCGTCGCCTCTTGGAGTGATTGGATGTCCTTAGATCGGCCATATTGTCTTGGATCGCCGTGGTTCCTTCGACCCTTTCTTCCGTCAAACTTTCGGGTTCGTGCATGTGGTTCTTGTGAATGTAGCAAGTTGGGAACTCTTGATTCCCTCCTCTAACTTATTTGGTTTCCGCCCAGTCCCTTCGCAAACTTGGAAGGCTCCTTTCTTGGAGATCATTTCCCCCTCGTTGGAGTTCTTTCTTTTTGGATGTCTGCGTATTTCTGCCAATTGTGGGGATACCCGCCCAGGATCTCCTCGTTCCTTCGGGCTTGTCCCTCACACCAGCCCTCCGTGGGACCCTGATTGTGGAGCCCTCGCCCGGCGAAACCGAGTCAAACTGACCGCCTCCTCCATCTGTTCCGTTGACCCGACCGCCCCCGGGGCGGCGGCATATTGGTCGATTCCTTCCGTTCCGAAGTCAATCGGGTCGGTTCCCGACTCCGTTCTCCGCCTCTCTTGAACGGGGACCGCGGGGTCCTCTCGATGCGGCGGTCCTTCGTTACCGGATTCGTGGAAGGTGCGGAACTTCAGACCGCTCCCCCCTCGGGGCCTCATCCCACATCTTAGGGGAGGTGACATCTGCACCCACGTCCACTCCAACACATCCGGTTCAGTCTGACCAGGGTCTCTTCCGACCTTCTGCCTCCTCAGTTCAGCGACCTGATCCCGGGAGTCGGTGTCTCAGGAGACCCCATAAGTGGAGACACTTGGAGGCTCCCACTTGGATTCTTCACAGGTCAGCTGAGGCCACTGAGTCACTGTCCAGAAGTGTCAGAGGCTTCTTGTCTGTTTTTGAGGAAGACAGGTCAGAGGGAACTGGATCAGGAGGCCTTCCCTTCTGACCATGACCCTGTCTAGCATCTTCTTTTCAGTCCCTGGAGCTCGCCTTCTGCTTCAGACTTGTCCAGGCATTTTTTGGAAAAGATGGAACTCCTTGCTCCTGTTCCTTCCCCCTGACTCCTCCTCCAGTGGAACCACAGTGGAACATCACAGCACTCCTGGAACACCTACCTACCTTGACTACAGGAGGAGCAGCAGCTAGTAAGGTTGCTATGGTGTAATTATAAAGGTGCAGTCAGGCCCTTTCAATAGTCCTGTCTAAGGAGTCTTCTAGGACGCCCAGATAAGATTAAGGGGCGAAAAAAAGATATCACATTTTTTTGGTGTTGTCCATCCGCCTAAAAAAGATTCTCAACTTTTGGATAGATATGGGAGCGCATTAGAGTTCTACCTCACAGAGAGGAGATGATATGGGAACCTCATTTCATTTAACAGATAGGCAGCTCAAGTAGAAAGTAGAAGCGCACCTCCAACCATGAGCAGATTCAGATTCGTCAGTGAGGAGTTCCCATCCCTCGGCTGAAAGGTTGAATTGCTCTTCATAGACAAGCCTGGATCAATACCCTCTTCCTAGTGTCTCCGAGATGCGCCAGCGCTGCTGCGGCGAATCACTTGTCTTCCTGCATTCCCCAGCGCCTTTATTTCCTCTGCCTTCTTTCTTCGGAAACAAGAGCCAAATGCGGTGTGAACAAGAGCAAAGACTCCCTGTCTTAGCCCGGAGTCCACCTGGCCAACTAACAAGAAAAATGTGTCAGCTGAGGTGGGGGGGGGTCTTGCCAAGGAAACACAAGGAGTCCATTTTCCACCCCAACCAGGCGTAATATGGGAAGGCTCTAGAAGAGGAGGAGGGCGGGCACAGAACAAGCCCCAAGGGACAGAGGGAGCACAACATCAAGGGTCCAAGGGATACACTACACTCCAGGGCAGTCCGGGACTCCTGAGAGGGCCCCCGTGTCCTGCTCTTGGAGGCAGGGCAGGTGACCTTGGTTTTTACCCTCAGGGCTGGAGGAGCTGTAAGGGTACCTGCTCTTAAAAGCTCCAGGCCCAAGAAGGTTACACCATACCCTTCTATCTATCCCATTAGAAGATAAGACTAGCAGATACCACTCCCAGATGTCCTACCCCCAAAAGAGACATCCCCAATTTCATTAGAGTGAAAAAAGAGTCATCCAGCTTCTTTCACAGACCAGCAAGTCAAAGTTGTAAAAAAGGGGACTTTTTAGTTCCAGCGGACGGGAGTTGGACAGGGCCATTTCTAACCAAAGTAGAAAAAGTTCTAACCTCAATACTTAGACCATTCTAGACCTCGGTTGAGTTCCAATGCTTCCTTCCTCTAGTCCCGAATAGTTCATGGATCCTTGGATTTCACTTTTGCAGACTAAGAGGATGAGTACTGTGCTGAGATAATGGAGAGGACATCTGCGGCCGTGCAAAATCAGCCACTCAGCCAGTCACTTTCTCATCGGCTCCTGCCCCAGCACTTTCAATCTGCAGCCAGCCCTCAGGGTCATGATCCAGCCTCAGGCCCAGTCACTTCCCATCCTGCAGTATCTGTCTCACTTGAGGCGTCTCAGGCCCAGACCCATTTTTTTCAGCTGAGGCCGCTCCTTTCAGCCACCACCCAATGAGCTTTACCTCAGCCCAGTGTTCAAAAAATATCTTTGTTTACTTCAGGGGGATCTCCACACGTCAATTAATAAAGAGTCTTCCCCAGACAAGATAATTTAAATTTCAGGCTTCCCCAGAAACTTCGTTAATCAAATCGTTTATAAGTCTAGACTCACTGTGTAGAAAGGTGTCTGCCAAATCCCTGCAACTCTATCTTCTCATGTGTTGGGAAGTACTTCAGCCTCCCCTCTTTGCTGCTCCCTCATATTGCAATCTACTCACTGCACATGGGAGAGTCTTACAAGACTACTGTTTTGCTCAATGACATTTTCAACAAAAGACAACAACCACTAGAACTTGCAAACAAAGACCTGCAAAAACGCCCCAAAGCTGGGGGAACCTAAACTGCCTTTCCAAGCGTTTACGTGCATACAGGCCTGAGGACCACGGGCGGGGCGCTTTCAGGGACAGACAGTCCAAGGCTTAATGCATCCCTTGGAGTACAGTCCAAATTTGAATCTCCATCTGAGGAGTTGGCAGTGTGTTTTCTTCCAGTGTTTCTAAGCTTTAAGTTTCTACCGGATTGGAGCATTTCTTCCTCTAGGCCAGGACTCCCTTCTTCCTCCCCGGACAACATGCAAACAAGGGACACAACAAGGAAACCAAGTCCTCAAACCTACAACTCTGCAGAGAGTGGCAGAATTGGGCAGGCAGTGGCCATAGCAACGGCGGTGCCGGGTTCACGCAGGTCAAGGTCGGGTAGCTGACAGAGAATAGTCGATGGCCAGGAGCAGTCTCAATTCTGGTTGGTGGCAGTGGTCTGAAACATGACATGGGGCCATGCCTTTCGTAAACTGGCCAAGCTTCTGCGACCTGTTGAAATGCAGGAGCTACGCCAAATGCAGGCCCTACACAGGAGCCCCCCCTCCAGGGGAAGTTTTGATCACCACCCCTTTTCCTCTGATAACTCCATTTCCTGCGCCTGATAATTTTCCTCTCCACGAAGAAAATTTCCCTCTCTTTAAGGTTCATCACAATTTTCCATTCATTGCTCCATTCTGTTTTCTCCCTGAAAATTCATTCCTGGAAATCCCCACTGCTCTGGGGGACCTGGTCTGGACCCTCACTCCGGATCTGTTGACTCACTCCACCCTTCGCCCCCATGGCTCCCTGTCCCACATCTGTTCCCAGCTCTGCCCTGTTCCCACCAGCCCAGTCTGATCTTTAGTATTGCAGGCAGATTATATTATAGTGGTCATGCATAGGCTAATACTAAAAAATATTTAGCAAATGGAAATTTTGTATTTCTGGCGTTGATCCTTTTTTGATCCTTTGAATAAGATTTTTTGAGTTTTAACAGACTTATTTCATCAGGGTGCTTCTTTCATCAGGGTGCTGCTCAATTTGAATTTTCCATCCTGCCATCAATGATTTTCCATGGAGCTCTAGTGTGGCTGTTATCATGGCTCAAAAGGAGTTTAAAGCCTTCTTTAAAGGAGTTTTTCATATTAGACTCCGGTCAGATCAGTCTCCTTACCCCTCTATACTATTACTATTAAATCCTGTTACTATCTAAATTAACGAACCTGCCTCTTCTGCCCATTAAAATTTGACTCTCTTTCTTTCTCTTTCTGCTTCTGCTAGCTTCTGCTGAGTCAAGTGTCTGAACTTCAGGCTCTCCCATCAAGCACCCTTATCTGATCTGACACTCTGACAGAGTTTTCTTCGAATCTCTTCCCCTAAAGTGTGTTCTAGTAACAACATTAAACAACATTAATCAGTACCCACTTTCTCCAAAACAAAACCAAAACCAACAAAAGTATATGTACAAATGGGGTATATGTTACAGACATTGGATGTTCACAGACAGCTAATAGAAGATCACATAGAAACAAGAAAACTCTTTTGCTTTTTTGCTTTTTGCTGATAGACTTGATAGCAAGAAAAGAACAAAAGTACCAGTCGGATTGTATAATCTATGTATAATGTATGTATAATCTGATTCTGCAAATCAACCTTAAAACAAAAACCCAAGACATTCCACACATATCTCATCTTTGGCTCATTTGGCTCATATGCAGCTCGCCTACCTCTGGATGCTATTGCTGCTGCCTGGTCTTGGTCACCTACACATACATTTTATATTTCTAATAAAGATTTCTAGGACAGGGGGACACTTCACTCCCACTGTGCTCAAGAACGCCCTCCCCTCTCCGTGAGTTCCTCAGGATTAGGCGGCTAGGATGTGTATGATGTGAAAGAACAAGATTGAATTGAATCATCATATATAGAATAGTTATACCCGCCATGCGTTCCATGGAGTGTTCATCTCTGTCTTTGTTCTACTGATCCCTCCCCCTTAGGAAGAACGTTTTTTTGATGCTGGCCGAAGCATTTTTTGCTACATTCATTATTCTCATTAGTTAGTATGGTATACATATACATATGTGTCTATGTGTATGTTTATGTATATGTATGGCATGATGATGCTGTTATGTGTGATTGGTTTGCACAGATCTGAAGATCTGAGGAAAGGCAGGATTGTGGGTGGGTGGGTGTCTCGAGCTTCGAGCTTTCAGCTGCATTGCAAGCACGGAGCGGAGAGGACGCGGATCGAACCTGTAAACCCAACAACAGCGAGGATGAACACTCCACATGGAACGTTATGGTAAGTACATAACTTCTATTTTTATGAGTTGGGGATTTATTGGTGATTTATATAAGGCTATGAGCCTACATTTCTTGCTATATGATCTGTTGATTCTGTTATTCCCATTACATTTGGTGCTCAGTAAGAAATCAATTTAGATTGCGATAATGGACTATTTTCTTTACAAGATTTAAAATGAATTTGAGGACTATCATTTCATTGTTCAGGTGATGCTTGTTGGTTTAATTGTTGTGCTTTTAGTACTGGAGGATAGGCAGCACCCATTTTTATGTTTATGGTTTCTATTGGGTAGAGGTAAACTGAAGTTGGTGGACTGAGAGTGCTTTTTTCATATATATTATGAAATGTGGAGGTGTGATTCCTTTATGGATTATAGTACTGAACTCTACAGTGTACTGTGAAATGTGGAGGTGAGAATCAGTGCTGTAGTCCTTGCAGAGATTAGGCTGTGACCCGGTTCAAGTGTGGTGTTTCGTTCTTCATTTTTATTGTAAATAGGATTTTGAGAACTCTTAAGGGGTGGCTGAAGTGGATGGAGGGCATGCAGAATATGATGATGGGTCATTTTATGCAACAGGTTTAAAATTAATTAAGAACATGTACGTTAATTTTACTGATTCTATTTTGGTACATGGGGAATGGGCACCACCAGTATCTTTGTTGAAATTAAGGTTTGTCATTCACTCATTCACACACAAACTCTCCACACTCATTCACACTCACAGAAACATTCACCCATCCATGAACACGCACATGCATGGTCAGCATGTATACATAATAACATATTACCCAATAACTGTAGGAATCAATCAGAAGAGGTGAGAATGTATTGGTAAGAGAGATTAGATATGCAATTCACAAAGAAACAATGGGAGGACATATGTATAGCTCCTAGATATGCAACAAAATTTAGAAGATTTAAGATTTTGGATTGGAAGTGTTTGCATAGTTACTTTTATAACCCAAGCAGACTTCAGATTTTTTCGTCAGCTAGATAGCAAATGTTGGAAGTATGATGGAAAAGAAACAGGTAACTGAGAACATGTGTTTTGGAAGTGTAATGAGTTAGCAGACTAATAATTCCCACAGAGTAATTTGTTAGAAATACTGAGCAAACAAATCAGTGTAAGTAAGTAATTTTTTATTTTACTTTTTTAGCTGGGATACAGGATCTGAATTGCCTAGACATAGCAAGGCCTTGGTATGTTTAATTCTGGTGGCTGCCCAAAAAACAATTGCTAGAAAATGGAAATCAAAATCTAAACCAACCATACTAGAAGCAGTAAATATTGTAAACAGAGATAAAAGGAAGCGGGATCTTCAGAAAATCGCAGGAGTAAATTACATAGAAAAATGGAGATTGTGGGAACTATACATGCAGGAAAATGTTTTGGAGGAGGAATGAGGATTAAGAGAAGGCAGGAACTGAATAATTTATATAATGTTGCTTAGATTATAGAATATCTAACAAGATATGTGATATATAATGTTTGTAAATGTGAACTTGTTGATGTGGTTTGATTACTTTTATATAAATGCAAATTTGTCTGTCACAAGTGATAATTCAGTAACATTTAGAAAAAGACACGCACGCATGAGCGCACACACACACACACACACACACACACACACACACACACACACACTCACAATTTCCTACTTAACCCCCCTAGTGTGACTACCCAGGTAAACACACACAGTCATGAAGTCTCATTCATGTCCCTGCAGGCACACACATACACAGACACACAGTTACACCTCCCCATCCCTACATCTACCTGCATTGATAGCTCTCCCATAGGAGTAAACTGATGACCACCACATTTTTATGGCATTCACTTCTCCTTTTACAGTAAAATTTTACTTGGGTAAGCAGTGCTTTGAGTCACTCAGATGAGTAAATCAGGAACTATAGACATTTCCAGGGGAGAACACATGGTTAATTTGCTACTTTCCTGGAATGACACATTAGTATGCAGCTTTGCCTGTGAAACCCCCTCTCCATGCTAAGGCCCCCATGATGGCTATACAGCATGCAAAGTCTTTTTAAATGCCAGGGTATGTGTTTTAGTAATTCTGCAGTCTTTTTGCTTTACATAAATATGTTGTGTATATTTGAGGCATATGATAATGATATCACTTGACTTACTAAACTGATTTATTTTTAATTTTGATTATTTTTTTAATCTAATTGTATGATTCTAAATAAAGTCAGTAACTTTGATGCACAATGTTTTGACTTTATTTGCTGTTCAGTCACTATGTGATGGAGTTATTTTTTACTATGCTATTATGCATTTTTACAGACTCTTATTATCTAGCTAGAGATTTCTTAGTGTATATATATATATATATATATATATATATATATATATATATATATATATATATGGATCTAGGTCATTTGGTCGACAACTCATGACTGACACTCATTTGGTCGACAGCTCATTTGGTCGACAAACAGTATTCAAGGCAGAAACCTGAGATTTGCCCCCCTCCCCAGTGTTGTGCGACCGTGGAGTTGTTATATATAGTTGAGGGTGTGTGGGGGGCGCAGCCCCCCACATTGGGGGGTGTGAGGGGCGAAGCCCCCCACCTAGAATGTTTGTCGACCAAATGAGCTGTCGACCAAATGAGTGTCAGTCATATGAGTTGTCGACCAAATGACCTAGATCCATATATATATATGATAGCTTGTATGTATGTGTATCTCTCTCTCTCGCTACATACACACACATATATATATATATATATATATATATATATATATATATATATATATCTTTCTCTCTCTATCTATATATAGTAGCAGTTATAACACTCTGGAGACAGTTTAAGAGCAGTTTATTTAGAATTATATTAGAGCAGAATAAAAGTTCACTTCCAAATTATACAAAAAATAAATACACTTCAGCTTAACACAATTATGGTTAATTTGGGTTACCCTTAGTTCATCGAATGGCCACAACATTGAAACCCACTTCTTCGACATGGCATAACATCGAAAAACCAGGGAGCCGACATTTCCCACACGGTAAGTAACCGTTAGGCCAGCAACTTGAATTTTACCCCGTACCCCCGCAGTAGTGCGTTCACGGAGTTGGAATATAAAGTAAGGGGGGTGTGGGGGGTATAGCCCCCCACATCTGTGTGTTTGTTTCAATGGTAGATTTCGACTTCTGAATGGCCAAATGGTTACCTACCGTGTGGGAAATGTCGGCTTTCTGGTTTTCAGTGTTATGCCGTGTCGAAGAAGTGGGTTTCCATGTTGTGGCTGTTCGATGAACTAAAGGTAACCCGGTTAATTTACAGTTCAACTTTGCTTTTTTCAGTCGAGTTTTAAAGTTTCTCAGTGGAACACAGCAATCTTTGCAGTTGGCACAAATAGTGTTGTAGCTCAGAACAAGCTACCTCGCAATCCGCAAACACATCGACAAATATGCTCCTGGTACTCTTAAGGAAAATCTACAGGACTTCAAATTATTTGTCTGATACTTTCACAACTTCTTCTGGTCAGGGACCATCAAGATTCTCCATACTTAGCCTTGAAATCCATCTTCATGAGAAACAGACACCTCAGATCACTGTGGCTACAAGCCATATTTTTAACATATTTTTTCTGTAATTCACATCTGACTTGACTATCACAGAATTTCACTACTTTAATATACTGACTGTAAGTGCAATCATCAAGTTCAAAGAATAATATATCTGCTCCACATTGATTCCCCCAGAATATAACCTACAGTTCTATTCTGAATAGGTAAGATTATAGGACTGGAATAATAAATCTGAATTGTTGTTGTTGTTGCTAGGCCTATGTTTAATGGTGAAACATAAGAGCTATAGTGACAATGCCCACCTATGCAATTTGGTGTTTATTTCCTATTGCTTATACAACCACTGCAGGGGTGCATGGTCAATTATCAAAGTGAAGCTGTAGTCCAAAACATAATACTGTAAAGAACTTAGAGTCCACTTAACAGTGAGACATGCTCATTTTGTGCAAACTATTGTGTATCAGCATCCTATTTAGTTAGTATATTGAATTTTTCTTAGCCTCTACTTCCTGAGATAATAAAGCTCTGAATCATAGTTTGGATGCATTAGTGTATACAGTAAAGAGTTTTGTAGAGTTAATGCTTGCAGAGACTGGCTCTGAACATAAGACAGCTTTTATTTGATTAAAAGACACATCTTTTTCTATGGTTCTCCTTATCTGGGGCCACAGAACATGGCTCATATAATGATGCTCTGTTTACTGTTATTGATTCCTTATTTTACACCTTGACATGTCTGTGATTCAGTAACCAAATAATTATAAACACACACACACACACACACACACACACACACACACACACACACACACACACACACACACACACACACATGTGGATGTGACCATCATTTATAAACCCTTGTATGACTATGTACACTTTGTGGTCAAAGAAATGAGCAAATACATAAATAGTGACCTAGAAATGCATTTAGCTCACTGCTGTGAGAACCCGTTATTCTCATATGTCCTCCCAACATCTTAGCTTAAGAATCTGAGAAAAAGGTCAAAATCTGGAACCCATTTCAGATATTGCTCTTATATGCTTAGAAAGTTGCTAGTATAACAGATATTGCATTAGCAAGCATTCTTGAAGGATATGACATCTGAAAATCAAATGTCTATTATTATTTAGTGACTGTGATCCATAATACGTTGCCAGAAACCCACAGATTTTATGAGAAACAGACCACAAATATGAAGTGAAATTGGGACAGTTGAGAAAAATGCCCTCTGCACACATACAAAAGGTCTGGTCATCAGTTACAGTAACTTGAATGGCTGTACACCTGAGATATCTGATTGTGACTAAGTAGGTAAATGAATATATAAATAATGGCCCAGAAAATTCACTATTGTCAGAGCCACATAGTGCAACTCACTGAAATGCATTCCTGAAGTCCTCTCAAGTTCTTTGCTCAAGAATCAGAGACACACACGGGCAAGCGCACACACATACAATTGCAGTTTCTTCTATGACTGTACATGTTAGACATCTGTTTGAAAATCAAGTGAATGAATGCATACATAACAAAGTGACCCAGTGATGTATCTGTTTGCTACTGTCACAACCATAGAGTACAACTTACTGCAACTCCCCTCAGTCCTCTCAACTTCTTAGTTCAAGAATCAGAGATGAAGATCCAAAATCAGGAACAGACTTTATATATTTCTCTTATATACTTATAAATTTGCTAGACTTACAAACTTTGCATTAGCAAGCATATTTCTGAAAGATACACATTCTGAAACTCACATGACTGTCATTACTTAGTCACTATAATCTTCAACACTTTACTAGAAAAAATACAACAATTTTCACACAGAGATGGTTAAACTACCACTCAACTTCTTTGTTTAATAATTATGGACAAAGCCAAAACTAATGGATGGTCAAAGGTCCAAAAGAGACACATTTTAAATATTTTTTAACCAGATAAGCCCACTGGACAAAGTGTCCATTTTCAGGTTTAAACCTAAACTACTGTGGCTGTCATGGATAAATGAGTTGCTCAAAATCAGACAGTAGGTAAATGGAGGTGGAAGAATCACTGCACTTTTGACTGCAAGAAGCAGTTTAACAACTCAGAGCCTTAATCCTCTACACAAAGTACCAGACAACTGTAATTTACTTAAAAAGCTATCTGAATAGGTATAGCATGGACATGCATTTTCCTAAACAATAACAGCTATGAAACTCTACTGACTGTCTTTATTGGCTGGCTGCAGTACTCATTAACTTACCAGACAACCAGGCATTTAATAAAGGGTGGCAAAGAATATGAGCCAGAATCAGAAATATGCTATAAAATAGGGAGTAGATGAATGGTAGAACTCTGATTCACTTAAAAAGTTAACCGGGCAACAGGTGTTGCATTGAAATGCATTTTCTGAGCAATTAGAAGTATGAAGGCCTAATTTTTAGAATTATTGGCTGAATGTACCAGAAAATCAAACATTGTAAGAAGGACAGCAAAAATATGAGACAGAAGCAGAGATGTGCTACAGAATCAGGGACAGCTGAAAGGCAGAGCTTTGCCCATAATCTGAGGGAGTGTGTGCACACACACACACACACACACACACACACACACACACACACACACTCTTCAGCTCTACACTGTACCAGTTTTTATTAAAAAGGTAGTGCATGGATTCTAGTCCTACATTGATTTTCAGCTATTGGTCCAGTTTGACAATGACAAGTTCCAGAAAGTTTCTCTCTCATTGGTTTGAGCCAATGAAAGAAAACACATAGCTGTTGCACATCAAAGTGGAGTGGAATGAAATTAAAGAAGCAAAATCAGAGTGGAGAGATGTGGCATTTATGGGCCCACCAAATAGCACTGGACCCTAAGCAGTTGCCTAATGATTCTTATGCTGGACCTGGCCGTGACTTTTGCTTCAAAGACAGACCACCCACAGAAAAAAATTGCAATTAAGAACATCTTTGGGTATAAGGACAACATGTTATGTTCAGTATAAGCGCATGTTATATGAAAATTTGACATCCTTCTTGATTTTTTAGGCATCTGCTAAGTAAAAACAGTTAGAAGTGACATTCAGAGACCCTGCATAAAAACTGCATGCCCTGACCTGAACATAATAATTCTGTGCATGTCTGAATACTGGCTATTGCACCAGTATGTTCATGGAAAACACTGATTGAAATTAGTTGGCTGATACATCAAGCATTTCACATGGTTAACTATTAGAAAAAAAAATTGCACAACAGGAAAGAAAATCAACACATCAAATAAATTTAAAATTGATATTTTTAGTGATGTGATGTATATATTGTGCTGCTTTTTTGTGGATTAAATATTGTATTAAGTATCACAGATTTAGCTATTAGAAAATAATAAGTAGGGAAAGGTATTAATGTTAATACAACATGAATTCTATTGTGCATGTTCACTGAAATCAACAAGAATACAACCCCACATTTATTATGGCATATCGTTGGGTGCTTTTTTTAAAACTCTGACACAGTTCCTTGTAAATGTGGTTTAAAGCACAGCTCTAAATTGCTCATTGAAATGAGTGTAGTTAAATATTTTGCACTGTGACAAAGAAATTAACATAACTGAAATCCTCTTGAAAAAAATCCATTATCTTTTAATATTTTAGCACAGGATAGTAAGAATACTTTGCAGTAAAATGACTGCTTAGCATACCTTTTTGGAAGGCATAATAAACTGTCACCCTTGACATTGACATTCATATATATTTTAACCACACACAAGGCAAGGTTGGAGCTGTAGTTCACCAACAGTTTATTGCACCATAAAATAAAAGAAATATAAGCACTTTCGTTATATAAAATACATAACTTCATCAGATAAAAGCCAACATTCAAACGGGCACATATATATGACTTGCATTATCACATGACAAACACCAATTAATGAATTAAAGCAACAATGTATAAAAATATAAAAACAGTTAAAAACACATATAACCATTAGTAGCAGTAGCAATGATGGAAATGGTCTTAAGGAATAATTATATTTATTTTGATGAGCAGTTTTTTTGTCAGCAGACCGGGGTTGCAATGGGAGTGGCTTGTGGAGCTCTTTATGCGAACATGGTTATGTGCGAGTGGGAGTGGAGATTTCTCTTTGAACACTCAGGGCTCCAAAATTGTATTCTATATTTGAGATACCTGGACAACCTGTTTTTTATTTGTAATGGGAACAGAGAGAGTATTGGCATTTTCTTAGACTATATTAATAATACAACCGTTTTTCTACATTTCTCTCATAACATTGGTGAGGAGAGTATCAGCTATCTTGATGTAAAACTTGAGAAGGATGTGATAAAAGGGAGATTTGTTTCTACCATATATAGGAAGCCTACCTATTATGATGCCTTCCTTCATTTTGATAGTAGTCACCCATTGTCCTAAAAGAAAGCAGTTGTTAAGGGACAATTTGTCAGGGCTGCAAGGATGGTGTCAGATTTAGATTTATTTTCATATGTGTGCCCTTTTAGAGAGTATGTTTATTAAGAGGTACTGCCCCATGGGCTTTGTGCAAGATATTAAAAGAGAAGTAATGGACAAGAGAAGATCTGGGTTCTATTCCCCCATTCTTGATGAAAATGGTCATGACTATAATGTAAGTACATGTAATTCAACTATTCTAGTAAACAGGAGGAGTACAGTTACTAGTACTGATACCAATTTCAAATTGTCCTTCATAACCAGATTCTCTGTGGACTTTAAATCGATCCAGGAGATTCTAGCAAAAAATTGGAAGGTTTTGTTGGGAGATGGGGAGATTAGATCTAGAATTAGTAACAAACCAGTCATAGTATGGAAAAGAGGTTTGAACTTCAAAAACTTGGTAGAAAAAGTTGGTAAACAACATGATGATTTAAAACATAGGTACATGTATCCATGTGGGAAATGCCATCACTGTAAATACATCAATGTGGGTGAGCTTTTTGCTATCAATGGGTTTAATTTTAGAGTGAAGGGGCATTACAATAGTTCTGGAGTTATATATAGGGCATTGTGCCAGGTCTGTCCTGCTTTTTATATTGGAAAGACAGAGTGGATGCTGAAGCAACGTATTTATGAGCACAATTATGATATACGGGGGGGGACTACCAATGCCCTATATAGACACATTCTGGAATTCCCTGAACACCACTTCAAGTTCATTATAATTGAACAAGTGTTAAATAATACAAGAGGTGGTCCCTGGCAACTGTTCTTGGAGAACCGTGAGCTGTATTGGATGCAGTGAGGTTCCCAGGTTTAAATGAAATTGCATCTATAGGATGTGTGTTAAAAATGAAGGCAGAACTGAGGTAATATAGATTTATACACATAAATATGTGTTAATGGACTTATACACACATTTACATATTTACATTTTTAGTTGTTTTTTTTAAATATGTGCTTTTTCACATTCATATTTGCATTATTTTCCTAAATAAATATATATATATTTTTTCTGGGGAATTTATTTATTTATTTATTTTACATTTGTTAACCGGGCAAGTCTAACTGGATATATTTCCATTTTCAGTAGAGGCCCGGGGGAGAAAAGCTCTGAAGGTAGCACACAGAAATTATAAACAAATCTTATCACAGTGTAAAAAAAAAAAAAGATTTAAAAAAATACAAAAGTAGTAATAAAAAGAAGAATTACACTAAACAGTGACAGACAATATAAGACAAGTCATTATACAGTATAATACAAAGGTAAATTACAGTACAACAGGTTGTTTTAGGTTTACTAGTTACAATACTGCCCATATAGGGATATGCAGTAGAGTTTGGTAAGAAATAAAGTGAGAAAAGGAGATGAGAGTAGTGAAAGCAAAGGATGTCAGGGCTCCTGCCGGGACATAACCAATGTTTTTTCAGGTGTTTTTTGAGGTTTTGTTTAAAGAGAGGCAGAGAGGGAAGTAAAGTTAGTTCTTTAGGTAGAAGGTTCCAGTTTTTACCTACAGTGTTAGAGAACAGGGAATCCCCCACCGAGTTGTTGGACTTACTTATGCTAGCTAGAAGTTTGCTAGACGAGCGTAGTGAATTTAGATTTTTGTAGGGAATTATGAGGTTAGAGAGTATAGGAGTGATGTTAGGTTGGTAGAATATCTTGTGGGCAATGGTGAGTTGAGAAAATATCAGATGATTTTGTAGTTCTAGCCAGCCTAGCTGCAGTAGATTCAGACAGTGGTGAGTTCTAAAGGGATTGCCAGTAGCAAATCGGGCAGTGCTATTGTAGGAATTAGCTAGTTTGTTAAGATTATTTTTTTTAGATTAGTGTATATGGGTGAGGTGTACAGAAGAGTTGAGATTAAGTGAGAGTGGGCAATTCTGATTCTGGCTGATGGCGTTAAAAAAGGTTTAATTCTGTATAAGGAGCCACTTTTTTGGTTACTTTTTTATAGTGTTGTTTATATGGCTATCAAAGTTAAGGTTATTGCCAACTGTGATTCCTAACAGTTTAGTGGTAGAGTCCGGGGATATGAGGGTACTGTTATTGGAACTGACTGAGAAATCTACAGGGGTGGACTTACTGGTAGGTACAAAGAGTAGGAGCTTAATTTTTTTTGGCATTTAGAAGGAGGCAACGTTTCAAGAACCATGTCTCGACTGTGTTAAATACCTTCTGAGTTAAAAAATGTAGTTCTGAGGGGGAGTTAGCAGAAGATATGATTGTCGTATCATCTGCATATTGTATGCAGGTGGCTTGGGGAATTGCTACATGCAGATCATTGATGAATAGTGAGAAAAGGAAAGGTCCTAGAATAGAGCCCTGAGGGACTCCTAGGGTGACTGGCAGGAGGGATGATAGATTATTCTCCCAGAGAACTAGAGAACTGCCTGTTGCCTATTGCTGAGGTAGGACTTGAACCATTGGACAGCCAAAGTGTCAAGGGAAAGGGATTCAAGAATGTTAATAAGAAGGGTATGGTTTACCATGTCGAAAGCTTTTGAGAGATTGATAAAGAGTGTGGATGAGAGAATATTATTATTGCAATTTCTATTGATGGAATCTGTGAAGGATAAGAGGGCAGTGGTGGTACTGTGAAATGTCCTGAAGCCATGTTGGCAGGTAGCTAGTATGTTATGTTGAGGTAAATGGTCTAATAGCTGATGGTGAATGCATTTCTCCATAATTTTTGCTATGGGTGATAAAAGGGCTATAGGCCGGTAGTTAGAATAATCTTTTGAGTTACCACCTTTATGTAGCGGGATAATGTGGGAAATTTTCCAGATTTCTGGGATGGTTCCCTCATTAATGGTTCTGTTTATAAGGATGGATATAGGATATGCAATTACTTTGGCTGCTTTTGCAGGTATTCGGATGGTAGCTGGTCAGCAGAAAGAGTACAAGGCTTCAGTTTTTGGATGCATTTGAAGATGAGAGCTGTAGAGATGGGCTGCAATTTAAATGTTGGAAGAAAGCCAGAATTGGTGGTAGGAAGTCTTGAGTTATCTGGGGATAGATGACTGGTGAGTGATTGTATGGTCTCTGTGAAGAAAGTATTGAAAGCATTGGCAATTTGAAGGGGGGTATTATGATTGGACCCTAGTGGGGTAGGTGTACGAGAGTGACCTGGAAGTAGGAGTCTATTAATACTTGACCAGAACTTCTGTGGGTTGTTTTGGTGAATTTGCTGTAGTTTACAATAGTAGCTCTTTTTGTCTGTGAGTATTGCCTTTTTTGTAGTATTTCTAAGCTGCCTAAAATTTTGTTGGTCAGAGATAGTTTTGGTAGCTCTCCATTTAGCCCACGATTTTTTCCTAAGCAACATTTTTTGTCTGGTTTCCTTAGAAAGCCAGGGTTCTAGTTTGGTCTTCATTCTGATAGACCGTTCATGAGCATGCCTTTCAAGGATAGCTAAGAATTTAGAGTTGAAATGTTTAACAGCCTCTTCAAGAGGGAGGGTTTTTATAGGATTCCAGTCACAGGCACTAAGTTCATTTTGAAATAGTACTGGGTTAAAGTGTTTGTTGGCAGGGGCGGCTCATGTTATAGGACTGCAGGACTGCAGCCCCCCACCTGTACAATAAAGTTTTTGAAAAATAATTTAAAAAAAAAAAAAATCAAGGACTCCACGCACACATGCATGCTCATTCCAGAGCTCCAGACTACTCTGTTAGGCAGTCCAGATAGGAAAGGCAGGAAACTCCACCCTTCCAGCCCAGAGGTCTGTGCAGTGATGACTGCACAGACCAAAAGGTCACCGGACTGCATCGCCGGCAGGAAAGAGGCTCCAGCCTGCTACTCTCATGGGACTAGCCATCTCTCGTGGGAGACCCATGCACAGACAGCTGTTTTGTGGAGGGAGATCCATGTGCAGGCCAGGGGATTCATGGACTGGAAAGCCATTTTGTGGAGGACAGGTAGTGGATTCACATTTTATGGAGGTATGTGTGTGTGTGTGTGTGTGTGTGTGTGTGTGTGTGTGTGTGTGTGTGTGTGTGTGTGTGTGAAATGCTCCAGGTGCTACATGGTGGTGGGTAGAGAATAAGGCTTGCACCCTGTACCTTGAGCCTAGGTGGCAGGAGCCTGAATTCCTTACCCACCACCATTTGTAAAAACATTGCATATTTTTCCCTCATACTTGTTGCATTCCTCATAAAATCTGTGGTTTCTGTATTTGTGTCCTTGCAAAGCTGGTAGTGCATTGGTGCAGTGGTAGCATTGTTGCCATACAGCTACAGGTTCTTTGGTTTGATTCTTGGCTGGTGTGCCTTACCCTTTCTGTGGAGTCTGTATGCCCTCCCTGTGTTTGTTTCCTCTAGTGTCCTCCCATCTTACAAAGACATGTGTCTTATCTGGAGGGTTTCTCCCTGGGCCTCTGCTAAAAATTAGCTTTTGTTCCAAGTCAGACTTTCCTGGTTAATAAATGTTAAAAATGACACGCATTTGAATATCAGACTTCATATTCTTCAGAAAGTGCATGGTAATGCAAAAGCTTTTATTCTAGCAATTTTCTAAGTGTATAAGATGGATATTTGAAATTTGTCCCTATTTTTGGGATTGCATTCCCCCATTATTGGCTTCATCCAGATTTTTTGTGCTAAGGTTGAGAGCTATGGTAAAAACTGAATTCACTGAATATGTTTGGGGCTATATTCCCCCATTACTGGCTTTGTCTGGGTGATTTTTGCTAAGAGATTGAGAGCTATGGTGAGAACTGAATTCAGTGAATGTTTGGGGGCTGTATTCACCCATTATTGGCTTTGTTCAGGTGTTTTGTGCTAAGAGGTTGACAGCTGTGCTATGGTGAGAACTGAATTTACTGAATGTTTTGGGGGCTGTATTCACCCATTATTGGCTTTGTTCAGATGTTTTGTGCTAAGAGGTTGACAGCTGTGCTATGGTGAGAACTGAATTCACTAAGTGGTAGCCATTTAAGTTTCCATCTTCCTCTTTCACAAAACAGCTGATTTGGCATAGTGGTATGTTGCTCTGACTGTTTTGCACAGGGTCCTGGGTTTAAGGCTTGGTAGTGAAATGTATGGTGGTAACACAGCATTTTATTCTAGCAACTTTCCAACATTATACAAGCAATGTTTAAAATGCGTCCCTGGTTTTTGGGCTTTTGTCCCCCCCCACAATAAACTTTGGCTTTTTCCAGATTTCTTTGTGCTGCAAAGTTCAGAGATACAGCTGAGTGAGTAGATTTTACAAGAAACTGAGAGCTGCAGGGGAGCAAAAGTTTAGTGCTGCTTATGCTGAGTCTGCTTGCCTTGTTAATAGCACAACAGGTAGTATACTTGCTTTTGATGCAGAAGGCTGTGGGTTCTACTCCCACAGTAGATAGATGCATTGCTGATACTGTACTTTGCAAAGGGGGTGGATGCTGCACTCCTATTTGGCAAAGATACCTAGTAACTATGAACCTGTTATTGTTTGCCATCCATTCCCTATTGCAATATTGCTAGCTTATCATTTTTTTAGTGTAATATAGGCAATTTATTCCTCAAGGGTAATGGGCACTTTATTTGTAGATGAAACAATGAAATACAAAGTTGTTTGCTAGCAGCAGCCTCTTCATTAGTTACAGATCTCTTTAATGTGGAATTATTTAGATGACATTTACTTCAGAGATTGTGCATATGTACTGATACTGGTGGAATGTAGAAGTTTGATTAGACTTTTATGATGGAAATGTTCTGAACCTGACAAAGGGGGAGGGATAGTGCTGTACAATCAGCTAGAATATGTGAATAAAATACATACTATCTTACTTAATACAGGTAACTATGAGGTAGCATCTCTGAATGAGGCAAACATTGGACACCATAAAATAGATTTATTATTAGAGGATTTGTTAATGGACGATAGAATTGACACAGATATATATGAATTTTTAAAGGTGAAATATCCAGTTATGGTGACCATTGGAGGGATACCCAAAATCCACAAAAATCTTATGGATCCCCCATTCAGACCCATTATCTTGGGGAACAAGTCTAAAACCTTCCCTTTTGGACAGGTGATAGATAGATGGTTGAAAAATATATATAGTCAAATCAATCATATAACTATTGATTCCTGGGATTTTTTGTCTAGGTTAACACAAGATTTATTCAGTAATAATATCACATTTGTTACCATTGATGTAATGGAACTATTTTCATGTATCCCGGAAGAAGATGGTCTTAGGAGATTTGAGAGTAGCATTCAAAAATACAGTGGATTCCACTGGGACAAAATATAATTGATTTTGGAATTTATGGAAATAGTATTGAGAAACAACTATATTTTTTATGAAGGAGAATATTATAAACAGAAAAATGGTGTTGCAATGGGGGTGGCATGTGCGCCTATGTTTGCCAATTTAGTGTTATTGGACTGGGAGGAACAATATGTATTACAAGGGAAATGGAATTCATACATCAAATGCTATGTACGATTCCTGGATGACATTTTTATGTTGTGGACAGGGTCTGAGAATGAGTTAAATGAATTTATGGATTACATAAATGGAACTACTCAATATTTAAGATTTACTTACAATTTCAACAGCAATGGGATTTCCTATTTGGATACCTATGTATACACTGTCAATGGTCATTTTGCCTCTAAAATATTTAGAAAAAGTACGTTTAGTAACAGCTACTTGGAATATTCAAGCTGTCATCCGTACAAACAAAAAGCAAATATTATTAAGGGGCAGCGTATAAGGGCAGCTAGGATGACATCTGAACTAGCTGAATTAGAGGAGGAATTTAATGTCATAGGCAAAATGTTTTTAAATAGAGGTCATCCTATTTCCCTAGTACACGACACTATTAAATATGTTAGGTCTGAATGGAACATTAAATATAAACCTATATTAGGTAGTGGAAAGGGAAACATATTTAAGAACTTGAATCAACCAAAAGACAACCCACATAACCGGTCTTGTATTATAAGATACGGACACTTTGACAAGGAAGTTAGAAAGATTATTGGTAACAACTGGAATATTTTAAAATCTGATGACAACATTTTCAAGTTATTAGGCAAACAGCCTTTGTTCATATTTAAAACCGGTTTTAGTCTTAAAACATTGTTTGAAATGAGGAAAGACTCTACAGCACACAGAAGAACAGGGAGGGGTACACAAAAATGTGGCAATTGCAACCAATGTTGGGCCATTATGATTAGTACGAAGATGAGGTTAGACAATATTAACCAGACCATGGTCTATTTTCAAAATGGTAATTGTCGTACCCAACATGTGGTTTATTTAGCTAAGTGTACCCTGTGTCCCTGTTACTATGTGGGGAAAACAGATAGATGTCTTAGAAACAGGATATATGAACATACATATTGTATAAGGAGAAAGGATGAGACCAATGCGCTGTATAGACATTTATCTAACAGTCAAGGTTGCAAAGAATTCAAATTTGCCATAATAGAACAAATTAAGGGTGACACTAGAGGGGAAACTATTACTAAGAAATTGAATGAGAGTGAGTCTAAATGGCAAATACTTTTGAATTCCACCACATACCCTGGTTTAAACTATGCTATTTCAGTAAAGGCTATATTAGAAGCTAAAGGGTGAGGTGGAGAAAAGATTATTGACCACTAATGTTATGGCATATAATGATATATTAAGCTCTCTGTAAATTCAATGGTGACTGTCGAGTGAAATTTCACAAGGAAAAAGGTTATAGCACTGGTGCACTTTAAGAAGGTAACTCTGCCAGTAATTGTCTAATTGGAGAATTAATTGCGCAGCACATATAAACTTTTGGAAGAAGTTGTTAAAATGTTCTGAAGAAGTCAATGTGATTGATGAAAGCGCTTAACTGATTCTATTTTTAACAAATTTTAATAAAATTGGGACTGTTTTTACTTCTGTGCTATGCGTGGCAGTGCCTCCTATCCTAGAACCCGTTTCCAGTGGTGTGTTTAGACGTTGGTTTTGTGGTTGTTACTGCTGGAGTCACATTTTATTTCTAATGTTCTGAATTGGGCAGTTTTGTCATTACTGGTGCATGCATTTTGTTTCATTGTTTACTGGAACAATTTCAAAACAAATTTAAAACACCCTCTAAAACTGTACTATATTGTACAAGGAATATAATTTAATACAATCAGGAAGGTGTATGAAAGAGCATGTGTATGTTTCATGTGCAAGGGGCCTGTGATTTGAAAACAGTCCAAACCCATAGTTAACCTGCCACTGGCAAAATGTATTTTCTTTGAATGTGGGTTTCAATGCTGTTTCAGTGATTGTGAGTTTTCAAGGGCAGAGAAGTTTTAATTCTAAGTCTGTTTTCATTGGGAGACTGCATTGCTTTGTTTAGCAGATATGATATCTATTAGTGTTTGCGCTGTAAAATGCAAAATAAAACTTTCAAATGAAGTCCAAATCATTGCAGAAGTAAAGCAGTATGCACATTAATGTTTATGGTTTTTGTTTTTCGGCTTTTCCCGGTTAGTGTTTATGGAAAATGCAGTGAAATAGCCAAGTAATGGTTCATTGGAATGGCTGTAGGGGGGGAAGCTCCATTCGACCATGATTTTGTGAGGGGGTGAAGGGCAGCAAACTCAGACAGCCCTGGCTGAACTATACCTCTCAACTGTCCAGATTTTTGCAGAATGAAGAGATTTTTGCTTCTTATTTTTGGTTTGTTCCTCATAAAATTTGTGGATTTCTGTCAAATCATTTAGGAATGAAGTCACTAAATAATGACAGACACTTAAGTTTCTGACTTCATAACCTTCAGAAAAATGCATGTTAAAGCAAGACCTGTTATTTTATCAACTGTCTCAGTTTATACAAGAGCAATTTTTAGTACTGTTTATAAGATCCCCCAATATATTTGGCCTTGTCCAGATTTCCTGCATTAACAGGTTGAGAGGTACGTGCAAATAAATTGCTTTATAGAATTAGGCATATCCAAACCTCTCAACTGTGCCCGATTTTGGCTCAAAATGTTGCTCTTCCCCTAATAATCTCTCCGCAAAATAGCAATTTTGGAAGAAAACATGGAGGGTTTACAATTAATAAATAACTGTAATAATCATTTATAGATTGCTTTTATTTCAGAAATGCATGTAGATTCTTTTATTTTGCCAGCTGCTCAAGTTAGCAGTACTAATATTAAAGTGTTCCTTCTTTGCAGGTTCTCAGCTATATTGTGTGGCTGTTTTATATTTTTGAATCACATTTTTGGTCCATTTTTCATAAAATTGTGTTTTTTTGGCAAATTAGTGGCAAATCATTAAAGACTGAAGTTAGAAAATAATGACAGACATTTCAGTTTCAGATTTCATACCCTTCAGAAAATTCATACTAATGCAAGACCTACTATTCTATTATCTTTCTAAGTTTATAAGAGCAATATTTAAAAATTGTCCTTATTTTTGGTCCTTTTTTCCCACTTCTATGTATGGTTTTGTCCAGATTTCTTGCTCTGAGGTTGAGAGGTATGACAAATGTGTCAGGGCCATCACAGTCAGCCAGAGACATTTCAAATTGTGACATACTTGTTGCACCCCACTCCCCTATGTAGTGACTCTGGATGTGTCCAAGCAAGGCAAGGAACAGTATGCAGTGTAAATGTGCAGAATATCCCCCCATCCAAGGTAGACACAAGTACTACAATGGCTTTTCATCTGTCCTTGATTTTGCAGAATGTTATGGTTTCTGTCATATTTTTATACTGTTGATTTATGCTTATTATTCAGAAACTGCCTGTTGCTCTGTGTTTAAGTAACAATGCTTTAACGACCACCTGGTAAGCTTGTCTGAGATTGTAAGATGCAAGTAAGTTTTAATAAGCATACTGTTAACGAATTGCCAACATTGAAAGCCTTTCTGTTGTTGCCATGCAGAGAATACTTACATAACTAGAAAACATATAAGCCTTGGGTATTGAAATGCATATGGCAGTATTTGTAATAAAGGACAGGATTGCATTATTTTAAGAGCTCATTACAGGCTTTACCTGCAAACTAAACAGAATGCAAATCTATCATGTGTGGTCCATATCCTGTGCAGTAATCCTTTAAGCAATGCATGTTGAGCTTGTTTCCTGTTTGCTTTTCATTTTTTACTTTGATCATGTTTTCCCCATGAAACAAGTAGGTAGTTGTTGTCAGGCAGCAGGTCTTTTTTGGATAAGAAACATTTTTACAAGTGGGGATATCACAGAGATTGCTGCTTTCAGCATGTTACTTGGTACTTTAATAAAGCTGAATATAAATTATAATTAGAACCACAGTGTAAGGAGAAATGGTTTGAGTTGAGTGCTGCTTATTTTTTTATACTTGATTTTAACTGGCATTCCAGTAATGTATTTAAAAAGTAATTTATTTTTTCATGCCTCACAACCTTTTTGTTTCCATCTAGATATTAAGTAAGCTGCCATGCAGCCAATGGATTGAAATATTTTTTTTCTTCTATACTTTTCTTTTTTCTTGATTGGACTCTCATAATGATAGTTTGGCACCCAGGGCAGTGCATTTAATTAAAGTTACACTTTTTGTGGTTTTGATCATAGCTCCTCCCCTTTCTAGTTGGCCACACCCACTCCCATTCACTCCACCCATTCAGCTGTCTCCTGCAGCCTCCCTTTGATTTGAAGTCACCAGCCGCCACTGTTTGTTGGTCTGTGAAATCCTATATGTGGGGGGGGGGTTAGAAATATCATTCTTTTACCTTATAATGTAAGTCAAAGTGTGATCACTTACATCATCAGGCAGAGTTCCTACCTTATAAGTTTGTTTATGTTTATTAATAAGAATCCAATCTAAGGTGCTCTCTTTTTTGTTTGGTTTGTTGATTCTGGTTGTAGAGGTAATTGTTTGACTAAAGCCATGAAGATTAATATGGGAGGTGGGATTTTCAGCATTGACACTTTTCCAGTCAGTATTAAAGTCACCTAGTATTATTGTTTCTTGTTGGTAAGTAGAGGACACCCAGCTTAGGATATCTTCAATTGTATTGTTATTGTTACCAGGAGGAAGATAGATACAGATGATATATAAGGATTTGCTAGGGTAGATTTGAAATCTGGAGATAAGGACTTCTGCATTATTTTCCTGAGGTGGGTTATAAGGTAAAGGGGAGATCTGAAGTCCATCTTTATATAAAAATGCTACTCCCCCACCCTTACATTTACTGTGGTCTTGTCTTAATATTTTATATCTTAGGGGGATGATTTTGTTGTCTTTAGTTTCAGGTTTTAACCAAGTTTCTGTCAGGCAGAAGATTTCAAAGGAGTGAATATCTAGAAGGGTGTGAGTATGGGCCACTTTGTTATTAATACTGCGGCTATTAAGATGTCCTATTAGGAAAGATTTGGGGAGTTTGGGGTGGGTAGCAAAGGGGGTGGGATAGGGGCTGTAATTTTTGACTATGGAGACATTGGTTGGGCCTGGATTAGGCTGGATATCACCATCTTTCAAGGAGGGATTTTTTAGTCTTAGAGTAGGGTTATACGTATAGCTTATTTGATATTTTACTTTCTTTACTGTCAATTTGTTGTATTTAATATGTATTTAATATGTGAGAGTCTATGGTATTTGGCTAAGGTAGCTGGGAATGGATGTGATATTTATTTGAGTATGGCTGTGGATTAAGGTTAGTATGGCTTTTTGTTTTGCAGAGTAATTAAACTGGTAATAATTCAGTTTTTCAAAGGAGGTGAGGATATAGGCTGAGGCAAGGACAGATATACATATTGTTATAAGTATTAGTTTGGTTATGATGGCTTTGGTTACCTTAGGCACAGTGATGAGAATAATGATGCAAGTGAGAGGGGGTGAGGTAGGGTTAAAAAAATATAATATGGGATATTGAGTAAGGTTAAGCTATACCAAGTGGGGAGTAATCCTTGTTGGTGTAAGGTATTGAATAAATGTGAAATACTGTAAGAAGGCTTTGAGTAAGTGTGTAGGTATAGAAGGGGTGTGGCAGTGTATGTATGGTGGTTGATGTGTAGGATTGGTGGGATGGGAGAGAGAGTGTGGCTTAGGCAGTATAAGTGTAGGACCACTGGGGGTGTGTGGGAATTGGGGGTAGGGTAGGGGAGCGGAGTGAGCCCGCAGGGCGAATGGAGCGGGTAGAGCCAGAGAGACTATGCACTACCAAGGCCTTGAGTAGGTAGGTAACACTGTCTGAGTATAATTCTGTCTGGATAAAATGCAAGGAATGTCCTTCTACGTGTAGTTTCCAGAGGAAAAGGAGAGTAAAGCAGAAGGCATCATTTGCATTCAGTGCTATGGTGGGAGGTTTAATTGTAGTAGGTCAGCTTTCTACAAATATGCCTTTCAGCTTTATGTCTGAAAAGTTATTCCCTCTTATTTGTTTTCTGGGGGGAGATATCTTAGTTAATATGCTTGAACTGGGTTCCTGAACTTGGTATTATTCAGCGGATCTGGGGAAGCTTTAGTAGGTAAGATACAAAGTTCTCATGTCCTATGTTCAGCTGCCATTTAGTGGAATAAGTGGGGAACAACAACAGCTCACTTAACTAGTTAGAAAGAAAGGAGGACAATATAGCAAAGGGTGGAATGGCCTCGGGGTGGGTCTGCAGGTGTGTTGGCCCTTACAATTAGGTTTAAAAAAGCACTCACTCTTGAAAAGTTCAATAACAAAACTGTAGGCTATTGCCTTGACTGCGAGGCTGATATGAGGCACTTCTAAATGGTCCATAGTTTGGTATTCAGTTGGGAGTTCCTTTCTGTACTGTAGGGTACTCTTTAAGGTAGCTAGATAGGAGATGGGAAGAAACAGCCCATGTCTCAGCACAGGGCTTCCAGGTCTTGAAAAGTTAAATAACAGAACTTTAGGCTATCGCCTTGACGGTGATGCTGATGTGAGGCACTTCTAAGCGTTCCAAAGTTTGGTATTCAGTTGGGAGTTCCTTTCTGTATTGTAGGGTGCTCTTTAAGGTAGTTAGACAGGAGATGGGAAGAAACAGCCCGTGTCTCAGCACAGGGCTTCCAGGGGACTGTACACCACGCGGAGGACCAAGGGGAAGTTCTACGTAGGACGAGATGATTTAAAAACTACTAATCTACTAAAGGTTATATGTGTTTTTAACTGTTTTTATATTTTTATACATTGTTGCTTTAATTCATTAATTGGTGTTTGTCATGTGATGATGCAAGCCATATATATGTGCCCATTTGAATGTTGGCCTTTATCTGATGAAATTATGTATTTTATATAACAAAAGTGCTTATGTTTCTTTTATTTTGTGGCACAATAAACTGTTGGTGAACTACAGCTCCAACCTAGCCTTGTGTGTGGTTAAAATGTTTGTGCTTTTCTGTGGAATCTAGTCTGTTTTTTTAGGCAAGGATGGCTTCTGGCTGTGGGCTTGCCTCGCAAACACTGTTTTTGAATGATGAAACAAATGGAAATGATGGAGCTCTTACAGCCCTTATTCAACAACTTTCTCATAAAGTGGATTCCTTGACTTTGAAAGTGCAGAGTTTTAGGAATAACCTTCCTAATAATCCTCCCTGGATTCTCATGTTTTGGCTGGCAGCAGTGGTGTACAAAACAACAGGGGTATTATTGTGGAGCAAGGACAAGGACATGGTAATCAAACTCCATGTACCGGGTTGTTAGAACCATTGGAGAGTATGGACCTGAATAACTGGCTGCAACGTGGCATTACATTTTCTCAAAATGCAGCCAGTAATAATAATAGAACATTTAAAGATAGTCTGTACTTATTTCACTACCAGCTTCTTAAAATTTGTAAGTTACAGACTGAAAATGCATATTTGCGTGAGTGTGTTAAATGCAAACAAGTGCCCAAAGGGCTTAGGCAGTGAAAGTTTCCAACTGGATTTGTGAAAAACTCTCCGTTGCATCAAGAATTGTTGCCACTGTTTGACCGGCATGGATGTGAGTATCTGGAAGTCCTGGTTAAATTCATTGCCCGCACTATTAATGAATTAACCAAAGAAACCAAAGATCTTGATGAAAGCTAAAAACTATAAACGGTCATACTGAAACTGGTAGTTAAGTCAGAACCAGGATTGCCTTACCCCTTTGTAGGGTGGATAGTACTCTACACACCTGCAGAGTTTCAGCCTCCTAGCTTTTTCCCTCTTGGAGAAAAACTACTTTTCAGGGGTATTTTTTCTCTATGCAAAAACAGGCTTGAAATGCATAGAGAAAGCTCGTGATTTGTTGTTTGCACAAAACCAACTTGAATATCAACATGTGTTTAACAACATTGATAACATCATTCAGAACATTAAACTGCGTAAAATCAATAAATTACAATGAGAAGCTGATGACTATGCAAATAGGAGGGCGTACGCTCAGCCACCAAACTCACAAGAATGGGGTTAACATCGGAGAATGTATACAACCAATGAGGATGGTGAATCCTCGAATATTCATGAGGACACCAATACCGGAAGTGACATCCCTTTAGACCAAGGAGGTCTGAGATGCACAGAGCAGATCAGGGAGAGGGAGCACAACAACCAGAATCAACAGAATGGCCGGGAATGTCAGTCATTTTGGAACCAGCATGGATACCAGCAGAGGAATTCGTCAAACCAACTGAGGGGTTGGAATCGGAACCAGCAGCGGAACTCATGAGCTTGAGAGCAACAGTGGGTGCTGATCGTGGACCTTGTATACTCATTAACAATACAGGTAACTTTAAGGTCTTTAATTATAGCTCTATTCTGTTGAGATCGCAAATTTATTTGCAAGGGGACTTAACTTTTGTTCCTGCTGTTCGTTCTAATCTTCCACAATTGATTTGCTATCTCAAGTTGTTTACCAGAAAAATGAACCTTAACATTGTATTCAACAACAGTAATAGGGCTACTCAAAATGAATTGAGACCCTCCAGTGTGTGTAACCCGCCCATGCATTCCACCCTCCACTCCTTTGAGCAAATGTGTGAACTGGATTTCAGGCATTTATTTAAATCTCCAGTCGTATACCATAAGAATTTAAAACCAACTGAACTTGACATTTTGACTATGGTGCGACAACAAAAGCTTAGAAATGTTCAACCTGACAAAGGTGGGGGGGGTTGTAATAATGGACATGGAGAACTATATCCAATGTATGTATAACATTCTTTTCAGTACCACTTATTGTTAAGTGTCTAGGAATGAGGTTAACATTGCCTATCATAGGATTAACACACAATTAAGTGACAAGGTTATGGAGGGTCGCATCTCACTTGTTGAATTTAAATATTTAAAAATGAATGCCCCAGTTATTCTAACTATATTTGGGCTCCCTAAACTGCAGAAACAAATTATAGATCCACCATTCCACCACATTATAGACACCTGTAATTCTATTATCTCCCCTATTGCTAAATTCCTAGATACCAAACTTAAATTGTTATTAAGAACTGAGAAACATCTCTGTGTCGACTCTTGGGACTTGCTTGCTAAATGTAATGAGGTACAGTTCAACAAACAGTTTTTCTTTTTTAACTGTGGATATAAAAGATTTATTTACTGTAATACCTCATTCGGCTTAGATTGGTTTGGTGAATTTTTATTTAGAAAAGGGATTGACCAAAATTCCATTAACACATATGTTGAAATAATGGAACTGGTCTTAAGGAAAAATTATATTCATTTGATGAGCAATTTTTTGTCAGCAGACCGAGGTTGCAATGGGAGTGGCTTGTGGACCGCTTTATGTGAACATGGTTATGTGTGAGTGGGAGCGGAGATTTTTCTTTGAACACTCAGGGTTCCAAAATTGTATTCTATACTTGAGATACCTAGATGACCTGTTTTTATTTGGAATGGGAACAGAGAGAGTATTGGCATTTTCCTAGACTATATTAATAATACAACCGACTTTCTACATTTCTCTCATAACATTAGTGAGGAGAGTATTAGCTATCTTGATGTCAAACTTGAGAAGGATGTGATAAAAGGGAGATTAGTTTCTACCATATATAGGAAGCCTACCTATTCTGATGCCTTCCTTCATTTTGATAGTAGTTACCCATTGTCCTAAAAGAAAGCAGTTGTTAAGGGACAATTTGTCAGGGCTGCAAGGATGGTGTCAGATTTTGATTTATTTGCATCTGAGTGTGCCCTTTTAGAGAGTATGTTTATTAAGAGGGACTAACCCATGGGCTTTGTGGAAGATATTAAAAGAGAAGTAATGGACAAGACAAGATCTGGGTTCATGAAAATGGTCATGACTATAATGTAAGTACATGTAATTCAACTATTCTGGTAAACAGGGGGAGTACAGTTACTACTACTGATACCATTTTCAAATTGTCCTTAATAACCAGATTCTCTGTGGACTTTAAATTGATCCAGGAGATTCTAGCAAAAAATTGGAAGGTTTTGTTGGGAGATGGGGAGATTAGATCTAGAATTAGTAACAAACCAGTCATAGTATGGAAAAGAGGTTTGAACATCAAAAACATGGTAGGAAAAGTTGGTAAACAACATGATTATTTAAAACATAGGTACATGTATCTATGTGGAAGATGCCATCACTGTAAATACATCAATGTGGGTGAGCTTTTTGCTATCAATGGGTTTAATTTTAGAGTGAAGGTGCGTTACAATTGTAATAGTTCTGGAGTTGTATATGGGGCATTGTGCCAAAACTGTCCTGCTTTTTATATTGGCAAGATGGAGTGGATGCTGAAGCAATGTATTTATGAGCACAATTATGATATACGGGGGAAAAAAAACTACCAATGCCCTATATAGACAAATTCTGGAATTCCCTGAACACCACTTCAAGTTCAAGCAATAAAACCAAAAAACAGGTAAAAACAAAAAATGGCAAGAGGAACTGAACGAATTGAGGTCCACAAACTCCAAAACAATAGCGTACAAAAGTTTAATGTCCGCTTTCATCAAACTCGTTAAAACATTTGTGCTTTTCTGTGAAACATTCATATATATATATATATATATATATATATATATATATATATATATATAGAGAGAGAGAGAGAGAATTATTTGTTGATGCATTAAAACAGCCATCTAACAAAAGAAGCAATACCTTATGAAGAGTATAGCAGCGTAGTTACAGCTACAGAAAGTATGCAAAAATAGAACAATACAGACTGGAATTCCATGAAATACATTTCTGGGGTGGGGGTTGGTGGATCAGTTCAGAAATATATGCATCTCTGGTAATCCAGATTTCTAATTGGATTTACAAATTCCACTGTCAGGATAACATGAAATAAAGCAATCCTTTTCCACCTGATACACTTCATTAATGTAAGCATATACAGATAACATTTTGTTTATGAAAAATCATTATAAATGCTCTGTGCTCACTTAGGCCTCAGTATGAATATTTTCTATAAATATACAAACAACAAAGAAATTCTTAACTTGCTTGCCTGGTTAGTTGGCTGGCAAATAAGGAAACATTCTTTTTTTTTCCATAATAATTTTTTATTGATATATATTTTCCAAATACAATAAAATCACACACCTAATTCACTACTATTACTATCAAAACTATATACAATATCTACACGAAATGCTTCCATATAAAAATCGTCATTATTCCAAAAAAGAAAACACCAGGGAAGAAAAAACAAAGTCAAAACATTTGTAGAAGTACTTTGCGTCCATACATATCATACATGTTTCCAAAACATTGTTTCCTCTACATATACATCCAAACTTTAATATATTCCTAATAACAGTATTATGCTAATATAATATTAAAAACCTTTTCCCATATTTTCGGGTTATTAATATTTTTGTTACTTTGCTTCAGGAGTAATTTATGTGCTAATATATGCTTTATAGCCACAATCTTAAAATTATCCCATGATGTCTTATCTGGTTCTAACCAATTTGTAGCTATATACAACTTCATCAGCAAAAAAATATTCATACATATTATAGTTTGTGATCTAGAGAGCTCTCTTGGAGGAACATGTAGAATCATAAATTCCCATTATAACGTTGAGCTTTGATAACCCATCTTTTGTAGTTGTGTTCTAAGAGAGTTCCAAAGTTTATATATACACTTGCAGCTCCAGAACATATGAAGAAGATCCACCATTTGATTTGTGCAATATGGACAAGTTGGAGAATTCCTGGGATTAAATTTATGTAACCTAAGACGTGTATAATAAGCATTATTCCAAATCATCAACTGCGTATACATCAATTTTTGAAAAGAGACCGATTTTATTGTTAAATCAATTGCTTTTAATACCTGATTATCTGCTACTGTCATTTTGTTTGCCCAATACCCTGACAACAGAATTTTATCCTGGAATTTTAAATCTTTAATTAATTTATTTGTTGTTGTTATAAATTTGACCTCCTGTTGGAGAGCCTGCCACAATTCAGAGCATTTATCCACAATTCCAACTACCGGTTTAAAGTTTTCAAAATGACTCAGAGCAAGTTCTCTGATTTGTCTCATGATAACCATATAACTCTTAGGAAGGTTCAATTCCTGTCTAACTTGTGAAGCCGATAAATTAAATTTATTAAAAACATCAATCAGAGTCAAATTAACTATTAATGGGAATTTACTAAGATCAATCAACTGATTATTTAGTTTAAAATTGGGATTCATATGGAAAGGTTGAAAAACCATCATATATTGCAACAAGTCTACTGATTGGAATAAATTTTGCAAAGATAACACATATGTTTTTAAGTGGTCCATAATCCCATACTTTATCAAACTACTTTTACCCAAGAAGGGTAAAGCTTTAGGATTTATATTCCGATCTAGAATATGCTTGTAATTCAAGATCACCCAAGTTGGTATCCACTTTGTACTAGTTACCTCGTAATTAGCAATTCTTAAACACCTGTTGGCGTTCACAATTAAATAGTATACTTCAAACTTCGGTAATTCAAGTCCTCCTCTACTCTTCAGGGTCATTAATTTCTCATACGATATTCTAGTTTTCTTTGGCTTCCAAATAAATTTAGATAGATCTTTATGAATTTGTTTAAAAACTGTCTTTGAAATTGATACTTGAGCAGACCTAAAGATATACAACATTCGTGGTAATATATTCATTTTCACTATTGATACTTTTGCCAATACCGGTAGTCTTAAATTCCTCCATCTGCCACAATCAGCTACTATTTGTTCCCATACTCGTTTAATATTATTACAATAAAAATTCTTATTATCCGTAGAGAAGCTAATACCCAAATATTTGATATTTTCTTTACATGATATCTTCCCCACCAGGAACATTAATGAAAAAGGTTTAGGGGTTCTTAATGTGAAAATACTAGTTTTCTCCAAATTAATTTTGTAATTAGAGACTTCTGAAAATTTGTTTATAACATTTAATATCTTTTCACTATCAGAAATTGGGGTTGTACAATAAATAATAAGATCATCAGCAAATGCCGACATTAATAATTTATTCTTATAACGTATTGGTGCATTATGATACAAATTTTGCTTAATATATAAAAATAGAGGTTCTAAATAAAGGTTAAACAATAAGGGGGACAAAGGGCAACCCTGCTGTGTTCTATTCTTAATCTGTATTCTTTTAGAATAACTCCTATTAATATATAACGTAGTATACGGATTACTATATAATATTTGTAGTATCTGAATAAATTCCTGTGGCAAATTGAAATAAGGTAACACATCAAACAAAAAGTTTATATCCACTCTATCAAATGCTTTCTGAGCATCTATTATAAGGGCATAAATATTAGAGTTGTTTTGTTTAGCATACATCATCATATTATGTAGTGTAAGTGTGTTATCACTAGTTTGTCTAGTTGCCATAAATCCAGCCTGTTCCTTAGAAATGAAATGTATCATAATCTTTTTTAACCTACATGCTATAATGGTAGTTAGAATTTTCATATCCACATTTATTAATGCTATTGGCCTGTAATTATCCGGGCTTTGGGGGTCTGAATTAGCTTTATGTATGAAGATTGTTTTTGACGCATTAAGGTGATGATCACTAATTTTATTTCTGATTATATAGTTAAATACCTGAGACAATATTTTACCAAAACTATCAGCAAACTCTTTATAAAATTCAACTGTCAAACCATCAGGACCTGGTGACTTATGTACTTTCATATGTTGAATTACATATACAATTTCTTCTGGAGATATAGGTTTAATCAGATCACCTTGCAGACTCACTTCTAATTTTGGGAAATTAATTTTTTGCAAGAATCTTTTATTCTGTTTATGTATAGACCTATCAATCTGACCCTCATATACCTTGGTATAGATTTTTTCAAAAATATCAATAACATCCTCAGTTTTAGAATACACTGTGTCATTATATTGTATTTCCGAAATATGTACAGTTGTTTTCGATTGATTTATAATCCTTGCCAGTGCTTTTGACGATATTTGAACATTATTGGCATATTTCACTAAACACCTACGCTCCTGGAGTGTTAATCTACTGTTATGCAGCAAGAAGAGATCCCTTTGACATTTCAACATTTCCTTCACTGTTTGAGCATTAAAATTCTGAATCAGTTCTTTATTAAGTAGCTTTACTTTTGTTTCTAATTTTTGAATATCATTGTTTTGCGTTTTCTTATAATATGAGGCTTTTTGCAAAAGAAATCCTCTAATTTGAGATTTAGCTGCTGCCCATTCAATATCAGGAGTATGTTCCTGAAGCTTCATCCTGTCTGTTAAACCTTTCAGATATTTTACAATTCCATCTATTATATCCTTTTTATTTAACAGATTTGGATTAAGTGACCAATTGTAACCTCTATGCATTCTTGTATCTTTTAAATGTTTAGAAAACCTTAACGAAATTTTTGAGTGATCTGATAGATATCAAGTATGTGTAACCACTACTGGTTCCAAATTAATTAATGCTTTGGATACCAAGAAAAAATCTATTGTAGACCACATTTTGTGGCATGGTGAATAGAAGGTATACTTAATTGCATTATTAATATTATGTGCATAATGAAAGGGGTCATATAACTGAAAATCTTCCTTGAAGTCATTTAATGCTATCCCGGCCTGCTTATTAAATGCTCTTTGTGGA